>NC_090766.1:14632206-14637206 GCF_036898095.1 Palaemon carinicauda | reverse complement strand
AAACAGATAGGCTTAATCAGCACGTGGAAAAAAATTATAGTTTAATTTAGAAAATAAATAGTTTTTTAGCTATAAGTCATATAAAGAAAAATAATGTTTCACTGTAAGTAAAATAAAATGACGTGTATTCTATTTACAATGAGAAAATCTAAACAATGAAAGTCAAGCAGTTTCTAATAGATTTTTTAAATGATTGATAGATTTCATGAACAAAACCAAAAATACGTAGAAATACAAATGGAAAATGTAATGCATCCAACAAAAGCTTAAAAACAATACAGAATCATACTTCCATAGAGAGGAAACTATGATGATTTAATTATTTTTTTCTGGGCAGATAAAAGCACGTATGGCAAAAAACCTTTTTACCGGATGTGTCAAGGGAGAGAGTCATACGCCTCTTAAAAGGTCATCAATGGTGGGGGAAAAGGTCATATTCTCTTGTCCAAAATCAATTTTAAAAGATTCACACCAGAGGTCATAACCTTTGAAATTCCTTTAAAACTGAAAATAAAAGTCTCATGAAAACATAATTTTAGAAAAGGGTTCATAGATAGAATATTCAAAAAGATTCAGAGTAGAGGTCATAGCCTTTGAAAAAAAAAAATTAAAAGTGAAAATGAGAATGTTATTAAGACATAATTTTGGAAAAAGATTCATAGAGAAAAGATTAAAAAAGATTCATAGAGAAAAGATTAAAAAAGATTCAGAGATACCATAGTCTTTAAAAATTCTTTAAATACTGAAAATGAAATTCTTATGAAGACATAATTTCAGAAAAGGCTTCATTAATAGATTTAAAATATCCAAAACAGAGGTTTTAGCCTTTAAAAAAAATCTTTAAAACCAAAAAATTAGCATTGTGAAAACATAATTTCAGGAAAGGCTTCATGAACAAAAGATTTAAAAAGATTCAAAACAGTGATCGTAGCCTTTATAAATATCTAGCAAATGAAAAGGAAAGGCTTATGAAGACATAATTTCAGGAAAGCGTTTATATGCAAAAGACTGAAATGCCTATGTACTTTTCAGAGGTTTAAAATCCTTAAAAATCGATTTCTGCTTCATATGAATTTCGTAGGAAAAAGAAAACCTATGTTCCTGTCTGCTGTACATCATTTCCATGAATTATTATTATTATTATTATTATTATTATTATTATTATTATTATTATTATTATTATTATTATTAAATTCTAAGTTACAACCCTAGTTGGAAAAGCAGGATGCTATAAACCTAGGGGTCCCAACAGGGAAAATATCCCAGTGAGGAAAGGAAATAAGGAAAAATAGAATATTTTAAGAATAGTAATAATATTAGAATAAATATACCTATTTAAACTATAAAAACTTTAACAAAACAAAATGAAGAGAAACTAGACAGAAAAGTGTGCCCGAGTGTACCCTCAAGCAAGAGGGTAACAAAGAAACAAATTCCACAATGTAGCTTTTAATAGAATCAAGTCAGTTACTTTACAGGGGCCTGGCTGTACATTAAGGGGACTAAAAACCAAGTATAATACTTAAGAAAAACCTTCAGGGAAAATACTTCTGAAAGAAGACAATTAGCACCCAAGACTCCCTGAATTACAGAGTAAAACTTTATAAATATAAGGTTAAAAAAAAAAAAAAAATCGTGAAAGGATAAATAAGGAAAAAATGACTCAACTTTTTTAAAAGCCTCAACACAGGAGGCTTAATGTGAAATTACCTCACATTCAACTGCAGACCAAAAAAAAAAAAAAAAAAAAAAAAAAAAAAAAAAAAAAAAAAAAAACATCGTGAGAGGATAAATAAGGAAAAAATGTCTCAGCTTTAAAAAAAAAAAAAATGCCACATCAGAGAAGGCTTAAAGTGAAATTACCTCACATTCAACTGCAGACCAAGGTTGAAATATGACACACAAAACATTCAATAATTGCCTATAAATCTTTTGAAGAAATAGGTGTCTGAGGAAAAGATTACAACGGAGAATTGCCAATGTTCACGCCTCTGAAAAGCGTTTTCTATTGTTTCAGCTCAGACAATAAACTAAAGGCACAGAATAAAGTTATCACTTCGAAATCATCGTTACTGTAAACGACGGAAGTTGAACCGCATGCTGATAACGGATATGGAAATGAGATGATTACACGCCTTGGAGAGTGACACATGTCCCTAGCTAAGAACTGGAAAAGGTTTGTAACACACAAAAAACCCTTCCCGAAATATGCAAACACAGTATTATTATTATAATTATTATTATTATTATTATTATTATTATTATTAATTGCTAAGCTACAAACCTAGCTGAAAAAGCAGAATGCTATAAGACCAGGGGATCCAACAGGGAATATAGCCCAGTAAGGAAAGGAAGCAAGGAAAAAATAAATATTTTAAGAATATTAAAATAAATAGGGTAGAGCTGGTTCCCTTGCAAGAGAAAAGGGGGCTTGGTAAGTACAGTTTTATGCTAATTCATTTCAAGCAGGAGAATGCATATGGTTGGCTGTAAAATCCCAGAATAATCTGAACAGCTAATTCAGTGGCAACATGGATTCACTGTAAAAGCAGATTTTTTATTAGGTAATAACATACAATATTGAGAAAAGGCAAATGAAGAAAATCTTGGGGGCAGTGAGCTTAAGAAAAAGTAGGCACGAGGATTAGCTAAATATGGCTGGGAATGTATCCATCGATAGTTGGAATTAGAGTGAGATTCAATTGAAGATGAGAGATAAGAGGCCTTAAAGAAAAACAACAACATAAAATGAAACTGATAAAGGTTTGCGGAGAATGTGGACTAGATATCTAGTTCATGGAGAAGTTGATATGATCTAGATATGTGCGATTGCAAAAAATATTGGCAATCGAACGTGTTCCTCTAAAAACATTAGGATTTGAATAACTAGTTTTAGTTAAAACACGGTAGCTTTTTATGAATGAATTTGGGGAACAGAAGAAATGTTTGAATGATAAGTAACTCTAATAATCGCTTAGGAAACTAAGCTTGTGTGAAAATATGCATAACACTTAGTTTCTTATTTCGAATAAATGTCTAAAGCGACTGTTCACCTTTATTCTTTCCTTACATTAAAGGGTCGGTTGCTTCATGAGCCCTCTCTAATGCCTTCTATCAAAGACATCCTCTTCCACCTTACCTCTCCTCTCCATATCATCCTTCACCTAATCTCGCCATTTTCTTCTTTGCTTTCCCTCTTGAGTTCCCCCTAACAGGTTCCTCCCAAGCCCTCCTCACTCCCTCCCCAGCATCCATCCTCCACACATGCCCACACCATCTTAGTCGTGACACACTTATCACCTCTGTAGTCTTTACTACGCCTGCCATTCTTCTTTCATCATTTACCACGCCCGCTACTTCCCTCCCCTTACCCCAATCTGCTTTTATCCTACTCCCAAGTTCAGCCTCGCATCCTCCCTCCTGACTTATAGTAGATCCTAAGTATCTAAATTGTTCTACCTGTTTTATAACAGAGCCTCTACTTCCATGCATTGCTATCCTGTCTCTACCTTCCTAACTGCTCACCAAATATTTCATATTTTCAATTTATTACTTATATATAGTAAATTTATTTCCTTTCCTCACTGAGCTACTTTCCCTATTTAAGACCTAGGGCTTGCAGCATCCTGCTTTTCGAACCACGGTTGTAGCTAAGATAATGATAATAATAATAATAATAATAATAATAATAATAATAATAATAATAATAATAATATAGCTTAACTATTAATAATAATAATAACAATAATAATAATAATAATATAGCTTAGCTAATAATAATAATAATAATAATAATAATAATAATAATATAGCTTAACTAATAATAATAATAATAATAATAATAATAATAATAATAATAATAATAATAATAATAGAACTGTCTATATATAAAAATCGATGAAGTTAGGATAATGTTCCTGCAAATGGCAAATGGATCGCTTGCGGACATTTGGGAACATTAATGTAACACGAGTATGTTGTGGCTTGTAAATTCATCTGGATTTTCACAGAAACTTGTAAGTCTTAGGGGACACGATCCATAAGATCAGTCAAATTCATAGAATAAAAGAAGATCAGAGTAAAGGTAGAAATTCAAACATATAAAAAGACTTCTGGTAAATTTTTTTTTTATGGGAATAATGTTTAAGTATTGAATATAAAGTCTAAAGTTTCATTGCTATCAAAAGAAAAAAAGAAAAAAAAATATTATTTATATTTTATATGGAATGAAAAAAATGTATAATGGAGGCATATCGTGATGTAAAATTTCTAGCACACTTAGCAAGGTGGATATTGTACTGAAAAAAATCTGGCCTAAACAGCAGAAAAGATAAAAAAAAAAAATAATAATAAATATAGTACCATTATTGCCAAAGAATATAAGTCTTGCTGTCCAAAAGTCTAGTTGAGTATATGCAAGAAATTTCTGTGTATACCTATATAATTATTTGCAATTTCAATCTCAGAGGGGCTATTCATTATCAGAAAGTATACGATACATTTGTGTGCTAGGCGAGCGTTGTACTTGCAATTTTGTCAAGCATACCTACAACTATTACATCTGCAAATGGATGGGTCATTGTCATCATAAACAGCACAGTCCTGTTCTCATGGCCTGAATTACCGGCCACGGGGTCAAGTGAAAGGTTGCCTTTTATTAAGTGAGAGAAATAATTGATGAGTTTTAAAGCAACAAAACGAATGCGCTGTGATTCTGCGCACGACAATGCTTCGTCCGGAATATTTGGCCATTAAGAAGTCTGACGTAATACAACCGTGTGTTCCTGATTTTATGATTACACGTACTGGATGTGTACGAGTATGCAAACTGAAGTAATTATATATACGCAATTTAATGTACGCATACAAGCGTAGTTTACTGATCACTGCCAAGTATTTTATCATTACTTGCTAAGCTAAAACCCTAGTTGGAAAAGCAGGATGCTATTAGCCCAAGGGCCACAACAGGGAAAATAGCCCAGTGAGAAAAGGAAACGAGG
>NC_090766.1:14622206-14624706 GCF_036898095.1 Palaemon carinicauda | reverse complement strand
CACTGAGCTTCGTCGCCATCCGAGTCTCATGACATCACGAGTCTTAGAAACATCAGGCCTATATTACTTTAATAATTTGTGTAAGTTATTATTAATATGTTAAATGTGAGTATGTTATGCAGCTTGTAAAAAACTGTAGATATCATTATTCTTGAATATAGTTATCACTGTGTTTGCTGGCTATTATTTTCTTTCTGTTTCATTGTTACTCTTTAGCTATTTTTCACGAAGAATTAATCAATAAGAGAAATTAAACATTAAAGTAGATTTTGCATAATCTACGTTTTGATGTAGCTGACCGTAATGTTAAACTGATTGATAGGCCTAGATTTCAGAATTAACTGGCCTTGATCAACGAAACTCTAGACTAACAAGAGCATCAATGTTTGTCTTTCACCTGACATTTCCACATCTAACCACAACAACTTCTTCTTCTTCTTCTTTGTCTACATCTTTTCCCCACTTCTACGTGGGGTCGACGTTTCTGATCAGCTTTCTCCATCTACCTCTGTCTCACACCTCATCACCGGTTAATCCCTTTGATCGAAGGTCATCCTTGATACAGTCCACCCACCTTCGCTTTGGTCTCCCTCTCCTTCTCGTTCCCTGTACCTCCATTTCCATCACTCTCTGAGTCAGCAATGTGGTTCCGCCGACTCGCCTGGACAGGCCGGAAAGATGTCCAAACTTGATCATTTAGAGCAGTGGTTCCCAAAACTATCCTACCTGACGCCCCCTTTTTGCTTCCAGTAGACCCGTACGCCCCCAACTCTTTTTTTTTTTTATCTGAAATGATTCTTACATTCATTTCTTAGCATTGTACAGGAAAACAGATTTCTGTTTGTATTTCATTTTAATAATGAAAGCCACTCAAACAAATAATAGTACATTCCAGTAACTAAAAACGAAACATTTGGTTCAAAGTGAGCGAAAAAATGTTTTGAACATTTGCAAGTGGCAAAATTGAGTTGCAGTTTTAAGAATAGACTAAGGCACAATTTCTGGTCAAATTTTTTGAGATGGATGCTGCTGTTCTTTTAATTATTTTATTATTCTATTAAACCAAGTAATTTCGAGCAGATGACTTCACGCCCCCTTTGTATCGTCCTCACGCCCCCCCCCCCCCAGTGGGGCGCGCCCCCCCAGTTTGGGAACCACTGATTTAGAGGAAGTAAAAGTCTAACCACAACAACATTTCACGATAACCAATCCAGAATTGGATTCGTGATGAAGCAAAGGTAAGTTCTAATAACGAAATACCTTGATGGAGACGGAGAGAAATTTATAAGCGACCATTGTCTGTTTGATCATCCCGATTAGGGAGTCAACTCGACATTTAATCCCACTGCGAAGGGGTTTGATGATAGGGCACGACTTCGGGACTCCGAGGGGGACGTGTTGACTTTATCGGGTTGGTTGGTGTTCGACGCTACTGTTCTCTCATACTTTGTGTTGCTACGTGGAGAAATACTATTTTTTTAGCTAAAAGAAGGGTTTGTCATTGAGTTTTATATCGATATCAGTATATATGGCGTAAATTTATCTTTCCTATGTTTAGTTTTTGCACTACACACACATACATACATACACATACACACTCATATATATGTGTAAATATATATGTATATATATACACACATATATATGTATATATATATATATATAATATATATATATATATATATATATATATATATATATATATATATATATATATATATATATATTTTATATATATATATATATATATATCATTGTCATCATCCTTATAGTGAGGTTGCAGACACTAAAGAAACTAAGAAGTTTGAGTGGAACTCGAACCCCTTAATAACAATAATAATGATAATAATATACATGTGTATATATATATATATATATATATATATATATATATATATATATATATATATATATATATATATATATATATATATATATATATGCAAGAACAAATTGTATTGAAAAAACTCCATTTCGCCAACGATTTTGCCGACATCTCTCTCGTCCTGGGAAAATCCCGTCAGTTTTTTTTTTCTTTCTTTTTTCCTGGCTGTTTAAAGACGAAGGGGAACGCCACACACATCGCGCGCCGGAACCAGGAACTACCCAAGCACGCGTCACCCATTCCCTGCTTAAGTTTCCTTCCTTCCTTTTGCGGTCTGCACTTCCCACTGAACTGGGTCATACTTTCTCGTTGTTACTGCCTTTCGTCGGTTATTTAATTTGTTATTGTTTTGGAGTTGTTTTCCGCCGTCGAGGGAAAATTAGGGCGTTTAGCTCACGATTTTGTTATTAGAGCTAGGGCGTCATTGCAAGCCCTGCTCTCATATTATTATTTACTATTACCAAGCCACAAACCTAGTTGGAAAAGCAGGATTTTATAAGCCCAAGGGCTCCAACAGGGGGAAAATAACCCAGGGAGGAAAGGAAATAGATCAACTACAACCCTAGTTGTAAAAGCAGGATTTTATAAGCCCAGGAGCTCCGACAGGGGAAAATA
>NC_090766.1:14592206-14617206 GCF_036898095.1 Palaemon carinicauda | reverse complement strand
GAATTCAAACTTGCGTCTTTACATAGCCTGGGGAATTAAAATCTAAGGGATCTTGTGGTTCTAGGAATACAAACTCTTGGTGTTTCTGAACCTGAAAATTCTATTCCACTTGGTTTTAAGTTCCAAGCATTTAATCATACGTGATAGTTTGACTTCAAAAGTTAACCCCAGATGGTTATACAACTCCCACGATTCAATTCCAAGTATACTTCGGGTCTATATGGATTCAATTTTGTTTATGGTGGCAAGACTACTTACACGCGATATAACCATTCAACGTATTAAAATCGTAGTGACATGGTTTAATGATTAAAACAGCGATTCAAACCCAATCACTCAGAACCTAATGATATCATTAATCCAAGGACTCAACATTGCGGGTGTTATTGAGTCGAATGCCTTAAAAAAATTAACGGATTAACGTCTTATTAGCCTCCTGGCTAGTACAGTGGTAACGTGTTTGCCTAGTATTCGCATGGCAGCAGATCGATCCCCGCCAGGGACCATGAGTTTAAGCTGTTTACTGGGGAGGCCACTGCTGTGATTGGGCACCACAGAAGGGGGTTGTGCTTGCCTGCCTGACGTTCTGGTGATCATCTATTCTGATGAAACTGGAACTGAAACCAGTCACCTTTAACCTTCATTATTGAAAATCCCGTCATATCATGATTCCAAAGATTGAAAATAACGAAATTTAGCCCTGGCGGTAAAGAACGCCTCAAGGATTCAAATTCACGTGATTTGAAGGTTGAATGAAACATCTGCAATACTTAACACTATGAGATTTTGGTTTGTTGTTAATACACATTAATTATTGATATAAGTATTATTATTAGTAGCTAAGCTACAACCCTAGTTGGAAAAGAAAGATGACATAAGCCCAAGGGTTCTAACAAGGAAAAATAGCCCAGTGAGGAAAGGAAATAAATAAATAAATAAGATACGCATAATCGATGCATAATTGTGCTCCAACAAGGAAAATACCCCAGTGAGGAAAGGAAATAAATAAATAAAATACGTATAATCGATGCATAATTGTGCTCCAACAAGGAAAATACCCCAGTTAGGTAAGGAAATAAATAAATAAATAAAAAACGTATAATTAATGCATAATTGTGAAGTTTTTATGGTTCTACAAATTCAACCAAATTGATTTTATCAAATGTTTCATAATCAAAATATTTTTAGACCACAATGGCACTTTGGTGGTATTCATTAACATTAAGTATAAATTGAGATCAATAGGGAAAATCGACGCCTAGTAAAGTTGAGTTGAATAAAGAGGTTTCAAGATCAATGGTTGTTTATTTCTCTGATTCTGTCTACGGGATCATTTTGATATTAGTAAGTTTCGAGAACAGTTTGAGTTTGATTAAAGAAAATAACGTTATATACTTAAAAAATTGTTAGAATTATTACTACAGGTCTCTCTCTCTCTCTCTCTCTCTCTCTCTCTCTCTCTCTCTCTCTCTCTCTCTCTCTCTCTCTCTCTCACTGTAGTGTATAATGCATTAAAACCCATTGCATATCTCGTACTTTTTTCGAATGTCTTAAATCATAACCATGAAGAGATACAAGAGAAAATGTGTACATATAATACACATAAGTACAGTATACCGTATTTGTGTCGATTTCTGTGTATTACTATATATTTTAATATGTGCTAAATACGCAAATACGCATTGATGTACCTATAAAACAAGAGAAAGTCCCTTGAGAGTGGGTGGGGACAGGTTTGCGTAATTGGATTCTGACAAAAACATTACGATTTTTTTTTTTTGTTTATACCGTAATTGTGGTGATCAGAAGCCGTTGTGATATGAAGTACGAGGAAGCAAAAAATAGAAATAAAAACATAGATAAAAACATGTGGCCCACGTAAAGGTCACCTTCTATAATCATTGAATAATTGACGAAACGCCTTAATAAGTGCAGTGAAATCCTGACCTTGCTTTGACCTTACTGTAATTGCGACTTGGGCTAACCTTTTTTGCTCACTGTAATGCTGTTACTGTTTGGCCTAACTATCTATCAGCGGAATAATTTTCGTTAATTTTCTCAGTCTGTTTGCACACTTTCATTTTCCGCCTGAGTGTTCTCCACTCTCTCTCTCTCTCTCTCTCTCTCTCTCTCTCTCTCTCCTCTCTCTCTCCTCTCTCTCTCTCTCTCTCCACCCGAGGTATTGGCCTGCGTTATCATTCTGTCAAAACCTGTCAATACCAAACATGAAAACAAGCAGTGCATTTCAATTTAATTTTGGGGATAGCTTTTCTCTCTCTCTCTCTCTCTCCTCTCTCTCTCTCTCTCTCTCTCTCTCTCCTCTCTCATTGTAAATCTATTTGCTTTGGGCCCCTTTGCAAATTGAGTCCTCTGTCGACTGCTAACTGGATTTAATCACGTGAACGCACTACGGCCCCTTCAGTGCCATTTGGCTCTCCTGCTGCATACGAGGTCTTTGCCACTTTGCATTTCTGAATCGGTGGTTCATTTGGACCGCCCCCCTTCTCTCTCTCTCTCTCTTGCTTGTGCTTGGTACATGCAAATACCGAGCTGACTCTGTGGGGAGTCCCCTCAAGTCTTGGAACTTTTCGTAATTACTGAAATGGTTATTTAAAAAGCAACTTGAAGGCAATTGAGAAAAGTGAGGTTCAAGGCAACAGCTGAAAAGGGCTTGGCTTAAGAAAGGAGAAACGCATTATTATTATTATTATTATTATTATTATTATTATTATTATTATTATTATTATTATTATTATTATTATTATTATTATTAATCATTTATAAAGAACAAGCTTGAAAGGCAATTAACATATGTAAGTTCCACCGAATAGAACAATATAAAAAATCATATGAAAATAAGTAAACAAACAAATGAATATAATAGGCAAAGCAATAGAATGAACCACTCAATATACCGTCTGTCCATCAAGTTGGTAAATGGCTGCCAGGTTGATTACAAGCAGCCCCCATAATAAACTAGTTTTTCTATTGATTCTGTCTTCCCTTAGCTTTAAGTGGGCTAGACCCCATTAAAAGAAAATATGGAATAAAAATGTCACTTCCTGGTGGAGTAAATTTGTCGCATGTGAAATTACAAGTTCTAAATTATATCGTCACACAAGGCCTTGGATACAGTTGTATCAGAATACATGAAAAACCTCTGACATTACAACGCTGACGTTGTCATTCATTTGATTGGTTTCACAATAAAACTTTTCAAACCAACGAGAGAGAAAAAAAAACTATTTAAAAAAAGTCTTCAATGCTAAATCCATATAGGTTTAAAGAGAAAAAACTATTTAGAAAGTCTTTTCAATGTTAAATCCATATAAGCGCTCTCAGAGGTTTAAAGGGCACTCATGAATGGTAGAGGCAAGGGACAGTGACATTATCCTATCAAGCAGGACAATGCCTCGAGACTGACCATATATACATATGATCAGCACCCAAGCCCTATCTCTCTCCACCCAAGCTTGGACCAAGGAGGGCCGGGCAGTGGCTGCAGATGACTCAGCAGATAGACCTATAGGCTCCCCCAAACCCCTCATCCTTAGCTCACAAGGATGGTGGGGTTGCAGTGACCAAAGGAACCAATGAGTTTGAGTGGGTCTCGAACCCCAGTTTGGCGATCATTAGTCAGGGACGTTATCATATAGGCCACCACAACCCTAAGATCAAATCCTAATTAGGATTTTCATATTATATCGTAACAATTTGTTTTTCATTGGTGTTTTCGTTGTCAAATTAAACTGACCTTATATCTTCACTGATTCTTTTTCCTTATATCCTTCAGAAGACTCAAAATTCAGATTATACTGATGTGCTTTAAGAGCCGGTATGTCGCATGAAAGATTTATACAGTATTGTATTAATGTAATGTGTAATTATGTGTAGCCATTTATTAAGGATTTATTATGGGTTTTTAGGCTGAGGAACGAATTAAATAAATTACCATGTATTCTTATGGGAATATTTGCTCCAACAGACGATCGTTTTAACATACGAAGCAGTTTCTGGAACGAATTAAGATCGTTTGTAGAGGTATCACTGTACTTCATCTTTTCGATCTTATGGTAAAATAAATTATGCTATTGATGAGGGCCTTCGCGTCAATAGACGTAGGAGGAGATGATGATGATGATGATGATGATGATTGTTTATTGTTAATGATACTCAGATGCCTTAAGGGTTCATAAAACATGAAGAATTAGGACAATTAAACTGGATTAGTTGCATTGCATTATATCATATCAAAAGAGCCCTGTTATTTAAATATGACGTTTGGTAAAATACTTTTTTTTTCATAATAAACCATTTTTTGTTTTGGCAATTACCAGTTTAGCTCATACCATATGAATGTGTAGCCTACTCCTTTTGAGTAAGGTTAAAAATAGTTAAAATTTAGTATACTATCGCTTCTACGCAATTATTTTTTTATGAATGAAGAAAGAATGAAAACTGAAATGGTTCCTGTATCATATTTTTAATTGCAACTTCAAATATGTTGTTCCTTTCAACACTGGCAGATGCAATTTAGATAAAATATTTCATATCGCATTTTACATAGAAATGAAACCCTTGGGAAATTCACGAGAGAGAGAGAGAGAGAGAGAGAGAGAGGAGAGAGAGAGAGAGAGAGAGAGAGAGAGAGAGAGAGAGAGAGAATTATTCCTAGTTCAGCTAACAGTTTCTTGGTTTAGGGAAAAAACAACTGGAAATAGTATAGCGGAAGTTATGGAAATATCCTCTTCGATGTTTCACCAGACAGATGACTCTCTCTCTCTCTCTCTCTCTCTCTCTCTCTCTCTCTCTCCTCTCTCTCTCTCTCTCTCTCTCTCACAGGAAACTAAAGTATCGTATTAAGTTATTTTCTTCCACATCTTTTATAATGATTTGATAGCTTATCGGGACGATACCTATTATTATTATTATTATTATTATTATTATTATTATTATTATTATTATTATTATTATTATTATTATTATTACTTGCTAAGCTATAACCCTAGCTGGAAAAGTGGAACGCTACAAGCCAAAGGCCCCAACAAGGAAAATAGTCCGGTAAGGAAAAGAAATAAGGACAAACTACAAGAGAAATTTAAGAACAATAATAACATTAAAATAAATCTTTCATATATAAACTATAAAAACCTGAAAATAACAAGAGGAAGAGAAACAAGATAGAATAGTGTGCTCGAGTGTACCCTCAAGCAAGAGCTCTCTAACTCAAGACAGTGGAAGACCGTGGTACAGAGGCTACGGCGCTAGCCAAGAATAGAGAACAATGGTTTGATTTTGGAGTGTCCTTCTCCTAGAAGAGCTGCTTACCATAGTTAAAGAGTCTCTTCTACCCTTACTAAGAGGAAAGTAGCCACTGAACCATTGCAGTGCAATAGTTAATATAAAGAATGTTAATATGAGACATGGTTAAATAGCACTTTCTCTTCATTCCCTTAATATTGATTAAAAAATGGCCTTCTATTATCTATTAGAAAGAAAGAGAAGATATAAAATATTCTTTCCCTCTATGTGAGGAGCAATCATTAATTGTGAAGAAAGGGCCATCCGGCCAGATTCCTTTCGAGAGACTTTTGGAAGATCGCAAATATTGTTTTCTAGTCTTGGGTTGTGCCATAGCCTCTGTACCATGGTCTTCCACTGTCTTGGGGTAGAGTTCTCTTGCTTGAGGGTACACTCGGGCACACTCTTCTAGCTTATTTCTCTTCCTCGTGTTTTGTTAAAAATTTTATAGTTTCTATAGGAAATATTTATTTTAATGTTATTGTTCTTAAAATATTTTATTTTTCCTAGTTTCCTTTCCTCACTGGGCTACTTTCCCTGTTGGGGCCCCTGGGCTTATAGCATCCTTCTTTTCTAAACTTGGGTTGTAGCTTGGCAAGTAATAATAATAATAATAATAATAATAATAATAATAATAATAATAATTCAACCACAAACAAACATGAGTTTTGGGAAGTTAATGAGGTCTCGGTTAATTATATTAGGTTATGGATTTTCTGAGTTACTGATATGAATTTAATGAGTTGCTGGGATCTCTAGGCTGTGGAGTTAATGAGGTGTAAGGCATTGGATATTTGTGAGGGTGTATTACATCAGTATGATCGTGATATCAGCTCTGTACAAATTATTATTATTATTATTATTATTATTATTATTATTATTATTATATTTGCTAAGCTACAATCCTAGTTGGAAAAGCAAGATGGTATAACCCCAAGGGCTCCAACAGGGAAAAATAGCTCAGCGAGGAAAGGAAATAAGGAAAAAAAAATAAACGATATGAGAAATAATGAACAATTAAAGTACAATATTTTAAAAACACTAACATCAAAACAGATATTTCATATATAAACTATAAAAAGACTTTTGTCAGCCTGTTCAGCATAAAAACATTTGCTGTAAATTTGAACGTTTGAAGTTCTACCGATTCAACTACCCGATTAGGAAGATCATTTCACATCTTGGTCACAGCTGGAATAAAACTTCTAGACGTCATTGTGAAACATTAGTTATATACTAAGAGAAATCTTTTGAAATTTAAATACTGTGGAACAGCTGTGGCTCATTGGAAATAATACTTGTATACATAATCAATGTAATTGTTCATTTACACGAGTCAATGATTAATGGCTCCTTATTCTCTGCATCGTAAAATGTATGTAGAGAAGGACTCAATTGCTTTTGTTAAAATGCCACCTACTATTGTTTGTGAACATCTGTTAGATTTACGTTACCGTTAGTTCATTTGTATCTTTAGTTATTATTATTATTATTATTATTATTATTATTATTATTATTATTATTATTATTATTATTATTATTAGCCAAGCTACAACCCTGGTTGGAAAAGCAAGATGCTATAAGCCCAAGGGCTCCAACAGGTAAAATCTTTTGTGAATAAGCTTGATAGAATTGTTATTATATTTTCGTCTTTTCTTATAGAGAATCAGTTTCTATGTTATTTTATTGGAATTGTCTTTTCAATTGAACCTTTAAGAAGGCGTTATTCCTGTCACGAGTCATAGTGTGAGAATACTCACTTTTTAAACACTGAGAGAGAGAGAGAGAGAGAGAGAGAGAGAGAGAGAGAGAGAGAGAGAGAGAGAGAGAGAGAGATTCTTTTAAAGTATCAGATCATTAAACTGCATGACCTGAGGTTACTTTCACTTTGGTATCTAACCTGCGGTCTGGTGAATCTTGTGATTAGAATGTAATCATCTTGATTAGACTATCTTTTAAAGGGTGTGTCGATGGTCTTGCCCTGTGTGCTACTTCTTTGTACAAAGTTTATTCATTCACATATATTAAAATTTTTGTTTTTCATTTTTCCTTTTAACATGAATCGTTTAAAATTATTGTTGATTTATGTAGTCCTTGTCAATTTGTTATGAGGCCTATGCAAAACTAGGTGGAGGAATTCCTATGAAAATTTCTGGGATTTTCAGACAAAAAAAAAAAAAAAAAAAAAAAAAAAATCAGTGCATCCAAGTCGTAAAGAAATATTAATAAAAGACAGGTTCAAAGACATCAAGGAAAAGAGGAAAAAAAAACATGAGTTGTCGGAGACGAGATAGAGACGACTGACGAAATCTAACCGAGGCCCTTTGCGTCAATAGCCGTGTAAGATGATGATGATCAGACACTAAGTACCACAGGAAGATAGTAACGTACTATCAAGAAACCTCGGCACAAAGTACAGATGGCCACAAGAATTCATGGGTTGTGCTGGCCTATCGGAAACGTCTCTGCCTGGTGATCGCCAGACTCGGGTTCGAGTCCTGCTCAAACTCGTTCGTTCCTTCGGTCGCTACAGCCTCACCATCTTTGTGAGCTAATGATGGGGGGTTTGGGGGACCCTATAGGTCTTCCTGCCGAGACATCAGGAGCTAATTTATGGCTCTCCCTGGTCCTAACTTGGGTAGAGAGGGGGCTTAGGCGCTGATTATATGAATATATAGTCAGTCTATAGGGCATTGTCCTGCTTGCCTCTCCCATTCATGATCGGCCTATAAACCATTGAAGTGTACCTTGTCATACCCTTACTGGGCAGCGAGCTCCTGCGTGTAGCCCCGCCCACCACCTCTGCCATCTTTTCCTAAACTATGTTTGGTTACTCGTCGCGCAGTAAGGATACGACTGGATGCATTCCTCAGAGCTAGGGATTCATTCTGCATTCTTCCACTGGGTCCAGTGATGAGAGAGTCTGTCACCGACCAGGCTGGATAACGGCAGTGTAACCCCGAAGACTAAAGCTGGAATCACACTAGGCTCTTTTGCTCCAGCTGCTGCCCAAAATGGAAATCACGAGATATTATTGCTCGAGATATTGGCTTCCCAACTGGACGGGAAGCAGCGCGTATAAACCGTGAGCATGACGTCAGATGTAAACACACAAGATGGCGGCTGCAAATAGGACGTGCTCTTACTTGGCAATTTTGGATCCAACGAGCCTCAAGAGATAATAAAAATCTGCTTTGTTCATCCCGTGGTAGTTGTAGGATTCTTCAATTCACGTAATATGCTGATTATACATATTACTGCAATAGTTAAAAAATTTCTTGGGGCCATGGTGATATCAGCTGATACCAAGTTGTGGAATGATCTTCCTAATCGGGTTGTTGAATCAGTAGAACTTCAAAAGTTCAAAGTTGGAGCAAATGTTTTCATGTTGACCAGGCTGACATGAGTCTTTTTATAGTTTATATATGACATATCCGTTTTTGCCGTTGTTAATAGTTTATATAGGACATATCTGTTTTGACGCTGTTACTGTTTTTAGAATGATATATTGTTAATTTAGTCTCATCATTTATTTATTTCCTTATTTCCTTTCCTCACTGAGCTATTTTTCCCCATTGGAGCCCTTGGGCTTATAGCTACTTGCTTTTCCAACTAGGGTTGTAGCTTGGCTAATAATAATAATAATAATAATAATAATAATAATCGGTTTTTCCCATTTGCTCCTCAAACTGGGATATCGTAGCGTGACACTACAACACTTTCGCTCGCTATCATCGGCTGGAGGTTGGCGAAAACCTCAGACAAGAAATTAGTGTGATTCCACCATAACGCTGTAAAACATGTGGATACACATTGCCTTTTAATATATAGATTAAACTGTTAAAAACATTTAATGTCAATATTATTGGATATAAGAATCATGTCAAAAATATTTTCACAAATCAGTATGTTTCTAACTTAAAAACATATTTAGAAAAATATTAAAATAAAAATGTAATTTTATCATATATTAGATGTTATAATGTATATACAAAAATGTAAAATATAATTTGTTAAGGAAATATTTCTTTATAAAAGGAAAAAAAAATGTATGTTAAGAAAATGTAATTGTATTTTCATAATAAAAGAAAAAAAAATATATATAGAGGGATATATCTGCACACGATATCTGGATAGACATTGAATTTATTAATACCTTAATAGTAAGTTGGGTCAGGGCATCCTAGTTAAAAAAGTTCATGTTTTATTGATGAGTACTTAATTATTGTCGAGAACATGAATAATGACCCAAAATTATCAGTCTCCTTCCTATATTAATGAACTATGTTACTTGATCCAATTACTCCTCAATATATATATATATATATATATATATATATATATATATATATATATATATATATATATATATATATATATATATATGTGTGTGTGTGTGTGTGTGTGTGTGTATACACACATATATATGTATATGTATATATATACAGTACATATATATATATATATATATATATATATATATATATATATACATATATATATATATATATATATATATATATATATATATATATATATATATATATCTTTATGACTGGGGATACCCTAACGTGGTGAAAGAGTTTGCGCATGGCAACGATCAGCAAAGCTGTAATAGTCAGGGCCACCCATACTAGGTTGGTTTGCTGTGAGCGATCAGACGAAAATCTCCCACCATCACCAATCCACAATGGAAACTGTTCAAACCCCCAGACATGAATTCATATGTCTGAGGCATTTGTCCTGTAGTAGACTCGGCACGGCTGAATTTGCTGTTGTTGATATATGTATATATACTTATACTGTATGTGCGTGTGTATATGCACGCTGGTATTTTTTTTTTTTTTTTTTTTTTGCTAACGTAAATAAGTATTTCCTCTATTCTGGCTGGGACCCACCTCAGTTGATTAATTACCAGATACTACTGTAAAGTCACTGCTTAGGTCAACAAAAGCACAATGTGTCATAAATGAACCTGCCCTAGCCCAGGATTCGAACCCAGGTTCTCCTTTCAGTGGGGTGAGCAGATGCTTGCTTTTGTGAGCATGTAGTTTTAGTTCGGTAAAATCTTCAAATGATTATTTAAAATTCAACCATCTTATGTAGGTTTAAAAGTTTGGTTGTTTCCAATTTTTATAGAAACAGGTAGACGGCTCGTTAAATAACATTGGTCTGATCGTTTAGACAGTTCATCATCATCACCATCTCCTCATACGCCTATTGACGCAAAGGGTCTCGGTTAGATTTCACCAGTCGTCTCTATCTTGAGCTCTTAATAAAATACTTCTCCATTCATCATCTCCTACTTCGCGTTTCATAGTCCTCAGCCTGTAGGCCTGGGTCTTCCAACTCTTCTAGTGCCTTGGGGAGCCCAACTGAACGTTTGATGAACTAATCTCTCTTGGGGAGTGCGAAGAGCATGCGCAAACCATCTCCATCTACCTCTCATCATGATCTCATCAGCATATGGCACTCGAGTAATCTCTCTTATAGTTTCATTTTTAATCCTGTCTTGCCATTTAACTCCCAATATCCTTCTGAGGGCTTTGTTCTCAAATCTACTAAACCTATTGGAGATTATTTCACGTCCATAGAGCAACACCGATCTCACTAAACTGATATATAGTCTGATTTTTATATGTAATTTCAGGCGATTTGATTTCCAAATTTTACTTAACCTAGCCATTGTCTTATTTGTTTTTTCAATCTTTCACTAAACTCTAATTCTAAAGACCCTGTACTGGAGATCATAGTTCCTAAATACTTGAATGACTCTACCTCATTAATCCTTTCTTCCTTCCAATGATATTTCATCTTTCATTGCATTCTCCGTTCTCATCATCTCTGTCTTTCTTCTATTTATCTTCAGCCCCACCTCGTGTGATATTTCATGCATTCTGGTAGGCAAGCATTGCAAATCCTGTGGCGTTCTGCTAACAAGGACAGCATTATCAGCATACTCTAGGTCTGCTAAATTCCTATCACCAATCCAGTCCAATCCTTCTCCACCACACTCTGTTCTACGCATTACAAAATCCATGAGGAGGATAAACAGCATAGGTGACAATACATTTCCTTGGAGTACTTATACAACAGATATTTTACATTATTTTTAATCATAATGTTGACTGTTTTATACACCGCATTTAAAAAGAGAGACTATAACAAAATCAGGCCTTAATTTTTCATAGACTTCTGTTGCTTCAAAACATAAAGCATGGTCCTTTTACATGTTTACATGAAGCTTCCGTAAAAAAAAAAAAAAAAAAAAAAAAAAAAAAAAAAAAAAAAAAAAAAAAACCGAATAACGCTGAAATGTGAACAGAAAAGAGAGAGTACATGTACTGTACCAAGTGCGACATTAAAAAAAAAAAAAAAAAAAAAAAAAAAAAAAAAAAAAAAAAAAAAAAAAAAAAAAACCGGAATAACACTGAAATGTAGACAGAAAAGAGAGAGTACATGTACTCTACCAAGTGCGACGTAATAAGCCTGACGGAAGTCTCCCACCCAAGGCCTCAAACTATTTCGTCGCCAAAGAATTCTTTCGATGTTTTTTTTTCTTTTTTAATTTACCATTTGCGCCATTCATTACGGCCGCGGAAATAACTGTTATGAGGACTGAAAGAAGAGGAAATGTCAGGAGGCACGAGTTGTGACAGCCAATTTCCGTAATTGCTTTCATAACCTGAGACATATTTTGGTTCTTTGCGCGGAGGGGAAAATTATCACTTCTTCCCTGGGGAAAATTTCCCTTATTCGCAAGGGAAATTTATTTCCCGTTCGTATTATTATTATTATTATTATTATTATTATTATTATTATTACCGATGTCAAAAGTGTAAGATCACTGTACCCTTATTGTATATGGCTTTTGCTGAAATAAAGATTATTATTATTATTATTATTATTATTATTATTATTATTATTATTATTATTATTATTATTATTATTAAGCTACATATCTCATTGGAAACGCAAGATATTTTATTTTTTCCTTTTTCATTTCCTCACTGGACTATTTTCCCTGTTGAAGCCCCTGGGCTTGTAGCATCCTGCTTTTCCAACTAGGGTTGTAGCTTATTAAGTAGTAGTAGTAGTAGTAATAATAATAATAATAATAATAACATGAAAAATAGCCTAGTGAAGAAAGGAAACAAGGAAATAAATAAACTACAAGAGAAGTAGTGTACGATGAAAATAAAATATTTTAAGATCAATAACAATATTAAAATAGATCTTTCATATATGAATGATGAAAACTTAAAAAAAAAAGAAAAAAAAAACCGAGAGGAAGAGACATAAGATAGTGTGCCCGAGTGTACCCTCAAGCAAGAGAATTCTACCCCAAGACAGAGGCTATGGCACTACCTACCCAATCATAGAGAACAATGGCTTGATTTTGTCGTGTTCTTCTAGAAGAGCTGCTTACCATAGCTAAAAGAGTCTCTTCTACCCTTACCAAGAGGAAAGTAGCCATTGCACAACTACATTACAGTAGTTAACCCCTTGAGCGAAGGAGAGGGAAAATTATTCAAGCAATTTCTGTTCCAACATATTTATCATTGTCATCTCCATTTTTTTTCTTCTCCCTCTCTTTTTGTTTGCTGATATGTATGTTATCATCATTGTTAAGCGTTAATTCCATTGTGATTTTGTTACCCAGACCTTAGAACTCTGTCAACCTGCTAATTGATGTTTATAATATATCACTGATATTATTGCATATCTCATCTTTTTTTTTACCGATGTCAAAAGTGTAAGATCACTATACCCTTATTGTAACTCTGTATATGGCTTTTGCTGAAATAAAGATTATTATTATTATTATTATTATTATTATTATTATTATTATTATTTAAAGGAAAAACGGTCCCTTATTAGCGAGGAAAATACACCATAGCGAGCTGAATAGATTGGGTAAGTCCTTTAAAACGAATTGGGGTGTGACCACAAGTATTTAGGATTGTAAGTTGTGAGAGTTTTCAATGCCAGCCATATTTCATCGTTTTGAAACTACTAACCAAAAATAGATTTTTTTAATTATAAATAAAAACTAATAAGTTTGATATAAATTGCTTCATGATTGAGGAAAATATTTTTATTGACTGTTCGCAATTACAGAACAATGATGATCGAATATATTTCATATGTTTTTTCCTTTCGAATATGGCTGATAAGAGTGTTTGGTTGTACCGCAATCAGAACCATGATTAGACACATTTATTGAAAGCCTTTCATTTTCATAAATCACTCGTGTGATAACAAGTGTTTTTTTTCACGAAACAATCTGGAATCTCGAGGTCTTTGATTGGATAAATATACGGCTAGTGAGGTGGGAAGTCTAATAATAGGCTGGGGTGTGAAGGAAGGGAAGATAAGAAAAAAAGAGCCAAGCGTGATAAATGAGCGGCAAACAATAAAACCATAGAACCGCAGCTATTACAACCAAGGCGATGATCGCCTAAGAGCCTTTAGCGGATTAGCGGAACCAGACACCGTGTCGCGGTTGAGGGCGATCTATGGCCGCGCGGCTAGTTTTGGTGGCGATGGTTGGCGCGTTTTGGCGATGGGGTGGATAGAATCTCATGCTTGAAGGCCGTGCTCAACCGCCATAACACGAGGATGGATCATGGAGAGCTCTGTATCCATCTTGTTGATGAACAACGAAGGCCATTTCGGGTGTGCTAATCCAGGTAAACCGGTACGCCCTTATCAAATGATAATCTTAAAGCTTGTTCGTAACTGGGGATAAACCGATAACTACAGATAGAGGTAAGTTCGTCGTAAAAATATTTTAGATGTTTTGATATTTCTTTCGCCAAGAAATCTTTATTCTAGATTCTACAAGGGGCTTGCTCATTAATCCGACCATTTGGAATGTATGGTTAACCGCTACAAGGTTTACAATGGCCTTGCAATGTGTAGGTCTTCGTTAATGGCTCAGCTTTCGTGAGGGAGAGCATGAGCATTTCTAGCTGTAGAGCAACACCATAAAATGGATCATTTATACAGTTAATGTTGTCAAGTTTCAATTCCAATTTCATGTGAAAGACGCTCATCACAACGTCAGCCAGGCAAGCCCTAGGAGGATAAGCCACACCCCCTCCCCCCACTCCTGGTGCACAACCTCAGCGATATCCTCCTCAGGAAACAGCTTAACTTAGGCTCATCTTGAAATAAGGAAAATTGAGCACTGACGATTTTATTTGCTGATGTAAATGGCTTCATACGAATTATATCATATGTGGTTATTGTTATAGTAGGTCCTCAACTTAAAAACATTCAAAGATAAACACAAATCCAGATGAAAATAAAGATAATATAAAGAAATACTGTAATAGCCAGGCCTTCTCCATCATGAGGCTTAATACTACGCAGTACTCTAGAAGTTTTATTCCAGCTGTTACCAAGTTGTGGAATGATCTTCCTAATCGGGTGGTTGAATCAGTAGAACTTCAAAAGTTCAAAGTTGGAGCAAATGCTTTTTTGTTGACCAGGCGGACATGAGTCTTTTATAGTTTATTTATGACATATTTGTTTTTAATGTTGTTAATAGTTTATATATGACATGTCTGTTTTGACGTTGTTACTTATTTTAGAATGATTTATTGTTAATTTGTTCTCTTCATTTATTTATTTCCTTATTTCCTTTCCTCACAGGACTATTTTTCCCTGTTGGAGCCCCTGGGCTTATAGCATCTTGCTTTTCCAACTAGGGTTGTAGCTTGGATAATAATAATAATAATAATAATAATAATAATAATAATATATAAAAAAGTAGCAAAATATCATTTCTAATAACCTGGTATCTATTTCATATGAAACCCGATTATTTGTTGACTTTAGTAGCTGGAAATCACAGGCTTGGTGTTCAGCATGTTAGACCTACCCTAGGCCAAAATTTAACAAAAGTCGGATTCCAAACAATTCGATTTGCAAAGAGCTTCTTGGAACCAATTAAGTTTGTTAGCTGAGGACCTTCTGTGTTATCGTTTTTTTTTTTTTTTATAGTATTAGCAATATAATTTTCAATGTTTTAAAGATAGTTTTTATTGGAGAATCTGATAAAGCTGGAACATTCAAAGCAACGCAAATAAACTGTACGCTCACTGAGCATAAATTGTAGTTCTTGAAGGTGTAAAAACCCTTCACTACATGGCTGGTTGCAGAAGCACCCATAATTATGACCGGCCAGGGGTGGGGGGTGGTTAGTGCTTTCATCATACCTCAACTGACAGACTATGGGCATTAGTCAAGGATCTTTACAGCTCCTTCGGGCCCTAGTTGCACCCACTTTTTATACGTCTCTCTTTATGGTTAATATATGAAAATTATATTTAAGTGTTGATACTATTCTTTAAATATTCTATTTCAATTGTTTATTACTTCTTCTGTAGTTTATTTATATCCTTGTTTCCTTTCCTCACTGGGCTGTTTTTCTCTGCAAGAATCCTTAGGGTTATAGCATCTTGCTTTTCCAACTAGGGTTGCAGGCTAGCTAATAATAATAATAATAATAATAATAATAATAATAATAATGTGTAGGTGACACTTTCCATTCCGAAAGGGTGATAAATGTTGAAAAAAAATTAATACATTTTTTCTAATACTGGCATCAGGATAGATCAACGGCAATGGCAGAGACCGATAAGTTGTTGGAAAATGTATAATTCGAGTGTTATGGGATGAAGGAAGGAAGGCATAGAATATGCAGGATAGAGGTATAAAAGGGGGAAAAGAGCTTTGAATATCGAGGAAGTGCGTGAGTGCTCGCCTGGGGTGACTTTCGAAGCGGTCCTGATGAGCCTTCTCTTTAGGCTAATGAAGTCAGGAGCCGCCCCTGTTAGGGGCGAGTGGATTTGAAAATACAAGAAATTAAACACAGAATTAATTCTTCGGCCCTACACAGAATCCTTTCATAAGTAGTTCGCAAATTATCTTTCGTGTGCTGGCCTAAGTGATAACGTCCCTGAATGGTAAGCGCTAAGACTGGCATTCGAGTCCCGCTTAAATTCGTTAGTTCCTTTGATAGCTGCAACCTCACCATCCTTGTAAGCTAAGGATGGGGGGTTTGGGGGAGCCTAGAGGTCTATCTGCTGAGTCATTAGCAACCATTGCCTGGCCCTTTTTGGTCCTAGCTTGGATGGAGAGGGGGCTTGGGCGCTGATTATTTATATATATATATATATATATATATATATATATATATATATATATATATATATATATATATATATATATATATATATATATATATATAGCCAGTCTCTAGGATAATATCCTGCTTGATATTGCAAAGTCACTGCCCCTTGCATGTGCCATTCATGAGCGGCCTTTAAAATCCTTTACTATTTTGCAAAGGTCATGTTGTTGACCTGATATTATTAGACTATGAAAAAGAGCAAGAGGCGAGAGAACTAGTTGAGGTTAACATCTAATAACCTGTTTTCCTATTTTTCTATCATTTAAAAATAACCATATTATAGGTTCAACAGTATACTATTAATACGAAAAAAAAAAAAATTCAATGTAAAATTGATGTAAAAACATGAATAGATGTTGAGCACTTGGTTTTATAGCTGGCTTCCGATCTATTTTGACAAATTTTCGATATTAGATCAGATGAACGATAAGAAATGAAGATAAAAAGGGAAAAGTTGTTATCAATTAAATTATCTTCACTAAAAGTATCAACCCCACTCATCCTCTCTTTCCTTCTCAATATATTTCTTTATATATAGGCTCAGTTTATATAAGACCTTTGGATCCCTGTACCCTTGGTGGTAATCTATTTGAAACGTCCCTACCAGGCAATCTGTTGGACAGTAGTTCGAGACCCTGACGTGGTGGTCAGTAGACTAATATTACAGTATACTTAGGTTTTCTTAGCAATCGTTCGCGCTTCCTTTCTTCCGTCTTTCTGTCCAAACTGTTACGTTCGAATTCATATTGCAACTGCAGAGTTTTTACCTACACCTGGGCAACGAATGACCTCCCCAGCCCTAGTGCTGGACAACATGGTTGCTAATTGGTTTGGATTATAGTAACTTTATAATTAGTGCTCTAGGCAGGGTTTGATACATTATCATCACTCTTTCAGTACCAACTCGAGATAATGTAAACAAGAACAATGGCAAAAGTAATAACAGAAGTTGGGGAACCAGAAACATTTGAAGATAGTGTTGGATTACTCCAGGGTTTAACTAAAGCCCGTTTTTATTTGTGATGGTCTTGGATGTGTTAAGCGTGGTATATGCAGATGATTTGGTGATTACCGCTGACAATGAGAAAGACTTATAGAGAAGGGTTGTAGAGTGGCAGGAGACTTTGGAGAGGGGTGACTTGAGAGTGAATCTGGGTATGACTGAGGTTATGGTGAGCAGTAAGGAAGTTAGGGATAGGATAGCCACATATGAAAGTAGAGGCTTGGTTATAAAACAGATACTTGGGACCTACTATAAGTCAGGAGGGAGGATGTGAGGCAGAAGTTGAGAGTAGAATAAAAGCAGCCTGGGGGGGAGTGGAGGGAGGTAGTGGGAGTGGTATGTGAAAAATCGCCAATCAAGCTAAAAGTGAAGATCTATGGCACAGTAATATAACCAGTTTTAATATATGGATCGGAAACATAGTCGCTCAGACGAAAAGAGGAAGCAAATGTGGATTATGGGAATATCACTGTTTGACAGATTCGAAAATGATGAAATAAGAAGAATAGCAGGCATAGTAAAGATTACAGAGGTGGTAAGAGTTTCGTGACTGAGATGTGGGCACGAGTTGAGGATGCATGGTGGGGAGGGCTTGAGATAAACCTGTTAGAGGGGGGAGATCGAGAGGGAGGTAGAGAATTACATGGCGAGATATATGGAGAGATGTTTGGTGGAAGGGGATGCATTTAACAGAAGACATTGGAGGAGGTGTATCAAGCAACCGACCCTTAATGTAAGGATAACGGCGGGAAATAAGAAAAAGATTTCTGTATCAATTCAGGGGCTCGTGAGCCCCGCCGAGGGAGTCCCAGGGCTAATGGCTATAGAAGGGGAAGGCTATAGAGGGTATCCCCTTAATGCTCTTCGTGCCTGGCCTTCTGATTGCTTCGAGATATCCGATCGCAAAGAAACAATACTAAGGGGCGTCTGCTGCTGTAAATTGTTGTTTGTAAAGCTAAAGATGTTACGCCATTCAGAGAAGTCACCTTCGTAATTTATATGAGTTGTCATAGTCATACTTTCACTGAGGCCGATCGAGACTGAAATGAATTAATAGGCTTTAATTCTCTTGTATACAAGGAATATATATATATATATATATATATATATATATATATATATATATATATATATATATATATATATATATATCATAACGTTTAAAACGCTTCCATAAGGATCCCAACAGTCTCAGCCAATGCATAAATGATCATTGCTCAGAATGCGTCTATAATGATTTAAACGCTCCCATATATATATATATATATATATATATATATATATATATATATATATATATATATATATATATATATATATATATATATATATATATATATATACAGTATATATATATATATATATATATATATATATATATATATGTGTGTGTGTGTGTGTGTGTGTGTCACGATGGTTATACCGATGGTCATTCGATCGACGGAATAAGGCTGTTACCGACCCTATTCCTGTGTACTTGCTGCAATTCAAAAGGGTAGAATCTGTAAAGAATATGCTAGACTATTTGGTGTATGTGTAGGCAAAGGGAAAGTGAACCGTAACCAGAAAGAAGGATCCACTGTAGTGCTGTCTGGCCAGTCAACAACCCCATGACACTCTAGCTGTAGTGTCTCAACGTCTCAACGGGTGGCTGGTGCCCTGGCCAACCTACTACCTATATTAACGGATGATGACTTGTTTTATATATATATATATATATATATATATATATATATATATATATATATATATATATATATATATATATATATATATATATATATATATATTAGCCATTGCTAGTCCATGCTGGACAAAGAGCTCAGACATGTCTTTTCACATGTCTATGGTTAATCTATGCCATTACTTTTCATACTATATACACATGACTTGTGGTTTGGCCTAGAAAACAAGCTTGTTGCATATGCAGATGATGCTACTCTCTTTGCATCAATTCCATCCCCTGAATGTAGATCTAGGGTTGGTGAATCCCTTAATAGAGATTTAGCTAGAATTAGGGCATGGTGCAAATTATGGGGTATGAAGTTGAATCCTAACAAAACTCAAAGTATGATTGTAAGTAGGTCAAGGACGGTGGCTCCTCAACATCCGGATCTCAGTATTGATAATGTTTCTTTTAATATGTATGACTCTTTCAAAATTTTAGGTGTGATTCTCGACAGTAAATTTACTTTTGAGAAACATATAAGGTCTGTGTCTTCTTCAATTGCACAAAAAATAGGCTTATTGAGAAAGTCTTTCAAGATTTTCGGTGATCAATCTATTCTGAAGAAGTGTTTTAATTCTTTCATTCTACCTTGTTTTGATTATTGTTCTCCTGTCTGGTCTTCAGCTGCTGATTCTCATCTTAATTTGTTGGACAGAAACTTACGGTCTATTAAATTTCTTATTCCTGATCTAGATATTAATCTCTGGCACCGTCGTTCAATTAGTTCATTATGCATGTTGCATAAGATTTTTCATAACTCTGACCATCCTTTACATTCAGATCTCCCTGGACAATTCTATCCTGTTCGTAATACTAGGCAGGCAGTTAATTCTAATAGCCAGGCCTTCTCCATCACGAGGCTCAATACTACGCAGTACTCTGGAAGTTTTATTCCAGCTGTTACCAAGTTGTGGAATGATCTTCCTAATTGGGTGGTTGAATCAGTAGAACTTCAAAAGTTCAAAGTTGGAGCTTATGCTTTTTTGTTGACCAGGCGGACATGAGTCTTTTTATAGTTTATTTATGACATATTTGTTTTTGATGTTGTTAATAGTTTATATATGACATGTCTGTTTTGACGTTGTTACTTATTTTAGAATGATTTATTGTTAATTTGTTCTCTTCATTTATTTATTTCCTTATTTCCTTTCCTCACTGGGCTATTTTTCCCTGTTGGAGCCCCTGGGCTTATAGCATCTTGCTTTTCCAACTAGGGATGTAGCTTGGATAGTAATATATATATATATATATATATATATATATATATATATATATATATATATATATATATATATATATACATACATATATATATATATATATATATATATATATATATATATATATACATACATATATATATATATATATATATACATACATACATATATACATACATATATATAATTAAAGTAAGATTAACAAACTAAGAAAATTTGCGGAAGCGAACTGGCATAGAAAGACCACAAACAGAGGCAAGTGGAAGGATATATCTGAGGCCTTTGTTCTGCACTGGACTAGTAACGGTTGATGAGTCGTTATATATATATATATATATATATATATATATATATATATATATATATATATATATATATATATATATATATATATATATATATATATATATATATATATATATATATATATATATATACAGAGAGAGAGAGAGAGAGAGAGAGAGAGAGAGAGAGAGAGAGAGAGAGAGAGAGAGAGAGAGAGAGAGAGAGAGAGAGAGGTTGCTTGAAGTACACACATATTTCCAATTGGTCATATATAATTCGACTCCGGCCTCATTTTTACGGTTTGCATTTATCAACATAAATTATAAACGTAGCAATTCATCCAATATTGCATTCCAATAATGCAAACGGAAGAAACTACGAGTGGCTTCGAAAAATGACGCCCTTAATTCCAAGGGAACTCTTGCTATCACAATCGTATATCGTGGGAATAAGTATGAATATCAAGAATAATTTTAGTTCTCTGTATAAGTACATGTAATCGCGAGGAAGATCCTATTGTCTATAATCCCAAATGCATTGCACTTGTAAGAGCTAAAGACCCACAAAAGGATAGACAATTGCGTGTTAGATCCTTATCCCTCCCCAACCCCGTTTCCTTTTTCACATCGCTTTGTGACGCAACTCGCTAAATCGTCTGTTGCCCGTAGATCATAGTAGGTGGTGGAAGGTTGATTGAAGCAACTTTGGGAAATGTAGAAGGACTGAAGGAGACGGAGAGTATACTTAGGAGGGTACACACACGTAGGGGTAGGAACAGGTAGAAGAAATAGAGGGAAGAGGAGTGGACCAATGAAAGGGTTATGTAAGAGCTGTCTACACAAGAGCTGTATAGCTCCGCCAACACAGAGTCCTGTAACCCTCTCCCCGCCCAATAAACCAGATCCCCATAGACTCAACGTATTTCTATCTCGGACCGCCTTTATTCTACATCCCTCTATTTCTCTTATACCCTCTCCCCTCAACGAAAAGCAATTAAACCTTTCAATTGAAACTCTCCTGCACAAACGAGAGGGAAGACCAATTTCAATATCTTTATCTGGAAATGTATGTTAGAAAATGACAAATGCAACTGTAAATGGAGTAAAGAGTGGATGCATTGGAATATAGTTTCATGCACTAAATAATTTTCCCGAAAGGATTAGTATCGTATTTATATGTATAAAAAAATCGTCAATACAAAGTTCTCATTTTCCCCTACACATGAGTAATCTACTACTGTGGGCAAGTTTAATTTAGACTCGTTTTATAAGGACATGGACATAGTCTCATTATGAATTATGAAAACAGAAAGAGTAATTATAGAAAAAATATTCTGTCACTAATTTGACTGCACAGCGATACAACGAAAAGTATTACAGCAGCGTTGTGAAGTGAATATTAATTACTTCATTCCTGGGAAAGGCCTTGGTCAACATACCGCGCTTGCAAATTAAACAAGGAGTTTCTTTTACCGAAGGACATGGCGCTTCGACTTAGTCTATGTAGTAAATGGTAAAAGGAAAATGGCGAAGAAATGAGGGACATAAGAATAATCATAGATTCTTTGTATATTTGGCGGGCAAATTGCCCTATAATCTTTCATCACAAAACCAGTTCTTGGCTAAAGTTCAATTATTAGTTAATACAAGGTTATCGGATTTTTCTTATCAGTATTTCATACTTAAAACGTAGTGTTTGGTGGAAACACTGACAAGCTAGGAAATAAAGGTTTAAAGGCCGCCATGAATGGCAGAAACAAAGGACAGTGACAATTTCCAGGCTAACAAGATTATGCCCTGAACACTGACTATATATACATATGATCAGTTCTCAAGTCCCTTTTCCATCCAATATGGAGCCAGGGAGGGCCAGGCAATGTCTGCTGATGACTCAGCAGGTATACCTGTTAACTCCCCAAAACCCCGCATCCTTATTATTATTATCATTATTATTATTATTACAAGCTAGGCTATAACCCTACTTGGAAAAGCAAGATGCTATAAGCCCAAAGGCTCCAACAGGAAAAAATAGCCCAGTAAGGAAAAGAAACAAGGATATAAATAAACTACAAGAGTAGAATGGATGGTGAGATTGCGGACACTACAAGAAACTATCGATCTTGAGAGGGACTAGAACCCCAGTCCGGGGAACGCTAGGCCGGGACGTTTCCAATAGGCCACTGCAAAACTATTGTATCTCCTATTAAAATTTCTAAGTTGATGTAGATTGCTTAGCCCTTCCAGTCAGACACGGGTTTCTTACAATACTACTGTAGAGTCCGCAATAAAAATTCTTTAGGTGTTATCTTTATATAATTACTGTTTAGCTTTCTGAGTGTGGGATACCTTAACGTGGTAATAGGGTTTGAGTATCGTCATGATCGACAAAGCTGTATAAGCCAGGGCCACCCATACTAGGTCGGTTTGCTGTCAGTGAGCAGAATAGAATTTCCCACCATCACAACTTGCACTGGCCAGCATGGTGAGGAAAACTGGCCAAACCCCAGACATGAATACGGACATGTCTGAGGCCTTTGTCCTGCAGTGGACTAGAAACGGCTATATTTATTGTTGTTGTTGTTGTATTTTTCGTCGTACAAATTACCAAGAAGCCAGACGCTAGTCATATCAGAGCAATAGCTCGAATACTGTCATTCAGTTTATCAGACCATGTGATAAGATTTACCGCTCCACAAGTCCATAGTTCTTTACAACAGAGTGGGGCATCTCTGGCTATCTTTGTTGAGATAAAGAGCGTGTAGTTATTAATGGCTAGTGAGATACAGTTCTTTTAAAATTCCAATGTCTATGATGACTTATCACAGGATCCAAGGATTTTATACATAGGTGTAAAGCTGACATCCAGTTATAGAGATCTCATGCCTGTATGCCGACAGGATAGTGTCAATTGCTTTTGAATCTATTTCTTTTATATATATATATATATATATATATATATATATATATATATATATATATATATTATATATATATTCATATAAGTCATATATTATATGAATATAAAAAACATGCATACATGTGCAAAATTATCATATATATATATATATATATATATATATATATACATATATATGCATACATACACACACACACACACATATATATATATATATATATATATATATATATATATATATATATATATATATATATATATATATATATATATATATATGCAATTATAAACAATGGTGCTGCCAAAGTCATCTAGCTAAGCGGTATCTGTATTCTCCATTCCGGTATGCTAATTAAAAAAGTCTTGTCTCATAAAATTTCTAATTTAGTGAAGCCATGATCCTTAAAAATTTAGATAATTGAAAACTGCTTTTAGAATGTATCACTAACGTCTTACGTATTTTTCTTATTGGTGAACAGTCACTGACGTCAGATTTTATGTTCAAACGTTTTAATTTACTCAATTGTTATTGCAATCTAAAATCATCATGAGATCTGCATGGGAAGTAATTTTAAATGCTTATTATCCTTCTGAAAATGAGTTTTAAGCTCTGGACGTTTCAAGGTGATTTCAGCACCGAGTTTATCACGTCATTATTATTATTATTATTATTATTATTATTATTATTACTAACATCCTCATCTAAGCCACAACCCTAGTTGGAAAAAACAAGATGCTATGAGTCTAAAGGCTCAAACAGGGAAAAATAGCCCAGTGAGGAAAGGAAACAAGGAAATAAATAAACTACATGAGAAATAATGAACAATTGATATAGAATATTTTAAGAACAGTAACAAAATTGAAGTAGATATTTCATATATAAACTGTAAAGAGAGACTTATGTTAGCAATTCAAAAAAAAAAAGAAAAAAAAAGAAAAAAAAATCGCTGCAAGTTTGGACTTTTGAAGTTTGAAGTTCTACCGATTCAACTACCTGATCAAGATGATCATTCCACAACTTGGTCATAACTGGAATAAAACTTCGAATCTAGGCTATTGTGAAGTATTGTCATAGTTTTCCATCGATATGATGAAATTGAAAGAATAAAGAGTCCCACGCCTGAAAATAACTTATTTACGAAAAGCACAAAGAAGTGTTTTTTTCTCTACCACGATTCATAACCATTTCCAAGAAAATTAACGCGAAGGTCACTTAACCTTATAAAAAAACTCCTACGATTTTTCCTATAAAGAGAAGGGAGACGGACGTCACATGTGAGGAATAGTGATGCCAATCATCTCCATTTGACATTTTAGAAACGTCAAGAAATTTTTGGCAAAGT
>NC_090766.1:14564277-14579277 GCF_036898095.1 Palaemon carinicauda | reverse complement strand
AAAATCTAGGTCTACACATGGACAGGTACATGACATTCAGTACTTTCATTGACGAGCTGAGTAGAAAAGTTAGTGGCATTCTAATGTATTTAAGTAGAGTAAAAGATTACTTTGATGATACTACTCGAGCTTTTATTGTGGAAAGTCTGGTCTTGAGTGTAATAAACTACTGTATTAAGATATGGGGGTCAACTAATGATATGCATATGGAAAAAGCTCAAAAAATCCAAAACTTTGCAGGTAGAGTAGCCGTTATTGGGGTGAAAAAACACGATCACATCACCCCAACCCTCCAGCAATTAAAGTGGATAAAATTAAAAGAAAAGTGTATGTACGATGTTTGTGTTTTTGTTTTTAAAAGTTTGAGAAAAGAATATCCCAACTGGCTATACACATTTCCTACAGTTGGTAATTGTAGGAATGCATTAACCAGACAGAATGAAAATCTATATGTAGACAGCTATCGAACTGATTTGGGTTCACGCTCAATGGCAATAAGGGGCCCAGCTTGCTGGAATAAACTACCTCTGGAAATAAGAAAATGTACAAATGTTAGTACTGATTTATTCAAAAAGAAACTTAAGCAATATTTTTAAAATTTTACTTGAATGTATATATATCCTAAATTTTTACAATCCAATTATTGTGAATTTTATGTAAATAATTTATATTGTTATGTAACAGAATAACCATTTTATAATGGAATAAAGGTTTTTGACTTTGATTTGACTTTGACTCTCTCTCTCTCTCTCTCTCTCTCTCTCTCTCTCTCTCTCTCTCTCTCTCTCTCTCTCTCTCTCTCTCTCTCCAGCAAAAACGTATTCAGAGAAATCCTCTACATATTCGAGAGTTCTTCGTCCAGCCACGCAGAGCAAATAGTCTCATTTTGTGTTTGTTTTAGCCAGTGGTTTTTTTCCTTTTACCTTTTTAGCTGGTGTTTGTGTTGTTCTGCGGCTCAGGTTCGTCAGGGAAGATAATGACCGCTGCTTCTTCTGTTTGCTTACAGATACGGTTTCAGTTTGTTCTTATTTATCTATCTGAGGGTATCATTATCATCATCATCATTAAATGTTAAAGGTTTTAAAGTCCGCTCATGAATGGCAGAGGTAAGGGGCATTGACGTTGCCCTAGCTAGTAGGAAAATATATACATATGATCCTCGCCATGCCCCCTCTTCACCCAATCTATTACCAGGGAGGGCCAGGCAATGGCTGCTGATGACTCAGCAGGTAGACCTATACGCTCCCCCAACACTGCCCGCTCCTGAACTCACAAGGATGGCGAGGTTGCAGACACAACAAGAAACTATCGAGTTTGAGCATGATTCGAACTCCAGTCCGGCAGATTGATAGGCAGGAACGTTTCCACTAGACCACCACACCTATCTATTCTTTACTATTTCCTGTTCTTATTCTGAATATTATGGTAAACAACATCTAAGACGAAATCAATGATAACAACAGCAATAATTTCATCAAATGTTTTGGGATGCGTCTGCTAACCCCACACCTGGCTACTATAAGACTTTGCGCGTTAGTGTGCAGCATTTATGGTCGGTATCCCGGCCAAATACTGCCCAGATCCACTGCTGTTTAACTTGGCTAATTTGGGAACAATTTATGGTCATCGATACCAAATAAGTGATTTTAACTATAAATAATGATAAAAATATTTTTCAAAGAAAGTTTATTGTGAAAAATTAGTTTGGCGCAAATATGATAATAATAATAATAATAATAATAATAATAATAATAATAATAATAATAATAATAATATAAAACTAAAAAAGATTTATGAAAAATGTTACAAGGTTCGGCAAAATTTTAATCTTGTTTACACTTTCATAATAACAATAACAACAATAGTAATAACAATAACAACAAAACGTCCCTCCCTCGCGTTCTGCCAAATTGAGGTTCGAGACCCGCTAAAACTCGATAGTTTCTTTAGTGTCTGCAACCTCACCATCCTTGTGAGCTAAGGCTGAGGTGTTTGAGGAGCCTATAGGTTTACCTGCTGAGTCATCAGCATCCATTGCCTGAACCTCCCTGGTCCTAGTTTGGGTGGAGATGGGATTTGGGCACTGATCATATGTATGAATGGTCAGTCTCTAAGGCATCTTCTTCGAGATGTAGAGTTTCCCATTCATCATGGGCATGAACTCTGCATACCTCCAGGGATTGGTTTCGGAGATAACAAGGAAAAAGTGTATAAAATGCTTCAACTCAGAAAATCGTCGGTAAAATTTAGTTTCATTGTCAAACTTGAAGAAAGTAAACCACAACACAGATAATTTTACCAAGAAAAAGGGAAAATTCCAATAGTATTTAGAATTATGATATAAATATGCTGTAAAGAGGAGCCTTTTCATTCTTCTAACATTTACTATGCCTCATTGTTTAACTCTAAGGTTTTAACCCTAGATGTACATGGGTGCTAAATGGCCTCACAGGCGCAAGCGCCCGTCTATTTAGTCAAAATTCATAAATACAATCCAACGCAAATGAGTTTGTTAATTCTAATGTCACCAGGGAAAATGGTAGTACGGTTATGTTTCAATAAAGACGATAAAATAGTTTTTCAATATAAGTTTTCTTTTATTAACATTCGAGTTACATGTTACAGATGGTAGAATAAAAAAAATTTAATTGATCGATATTTGATATTCAAAGCGATGTGTTAAAGATAACCAACTATAAGTTACTTCAAGTCATTCTATATTACGTTGTTTCATGTAACTCAACAAGATGTTGTTTCATGTAATTCAACGTGATGTTCTTTCGTGTAATTCAAAATGATGTTGCTTTAGTTAATTCAACATGCTGTTGCTTTAGGTAATTTCAGCATTATGTTGTTTAAGCAATTTTATGTTATTTAAGCAATTTTATGTTGTTGCTTGAAGAGCAAACACAAACTAATGTTGCTTACAAAATAATATTTTCATCTTAGTTCTGATGATGATGATGGTGATGATGATGATGGTGATAATCATGATGATGATGAACTAATTTATATACTTGCTATCAGAAGAATATATAACCCATATACTGCAGAGGCACAGAGAGAGAGAGAGAGAGAGAGAGAGAGAGAGAGAGAGAGAGAGAGAGAGAGAGAGAGAGAGAGAGAGAGAGAGAGCCACAGGATTTCATGGTTCAAACAAAACCAATAATTGACGGGTTCAATGAATGTTGTAACGAGGCCAAATCTCTTGCAAACTCATCGGACCGTAAGATGACAGATGATATTCTCTCTCTCTCTCTCTCTCTCTCTCTCTCTCTCTCTCTCTCTCTCTCCTCTCCTTCTCTCTCTCTCTCTCTCTCTCTCTCTCTCTCAGATTTCTATTCTGATTTGATGCGGCTCGACTTATTTTTTGTTGTTTATTTAAAAATCACAATAAGTAAAACCCTGAATAACTATATTTTTTTATCTGAATAAATTGGATTTGGTAAATAATAATAATAATAATAATAATAATAATAATAATAATAATAATAATAATAAATAGCTGTAGTTTTAGTATAGAAAATAAAACATTTCACATCACTTCGTTCCGAGTAACAACAAGAATAATAATAATAATAATAATAATAATAATAATAATAATGATAATAATAATAATAATAATAATAATAATAATAATAATAATAATAATAATAACAACAATAATAATAATAATGATAATAATAATAATAATAATTACCAATAGTTTTAGTATAAAAAATTAAACATTTCACATAACTTCGTTCCGAGTAATAATAATAATAATAATAATAATAACAATAATAACAATAATAATAATAATAATAATAATAATAATTATAACAACAACAACAACAACAACAACAACAACAACAACAATAATAATAATAATAATAATAATAACAATAATAATAATAATAAATAGCAGTAGTTTTAGTAGAACAAATAAAACATTTCATATCACTTCGTTCCAGGTAATAAAGATAATAATAATAATAATAATAATAATAATAATAATAATAATAATAATAGTAGTAGTAGTAGTAAAACGGCCTGCAGTAAAATCCATCACTAATTAGCAACAGACAGAGAAAGTCGTCTCGCCTTTGCTCTCCATAAGACAACAGTTGACTCTCGGACCCAACTTCGATCGAACTTTCTAAAAAGAAAGTTTTGATGACCCTTGATGAGTATCATTGCTTTTTCTCGTCGTTTCTAATTTTAAGTTGCTTTCATACTTTTGCTTTGCATTGGCGTTATGTTTTCTTTTTCTCATTAATTCATTCATGTTTTTTTTTTTTTATTTAAGATAATTACTTTGCGCCCGTGTTTGAGAATTCTCGAGAGAATATTAAACTCAATCACAGGTTGTCATTTTTGACTGAATTAATCTAATTTTTTACTTATTTTACTTTACCTAATTTTAGATATTTCTAAATAATTGTTCTTCCTTTATTTATTTTTCTTGTTTTTATTTAAGAAATATTACATTGCAAACAAAAATAAATTTGTTTAGGGATACTTAAATTCCACTGAAAATTTTTATTTTACACGCGATTAATGTTTTTACTTATTCTACAAATGTACTTATGCATATATATATATATATATATATATATATATATATATATATATATATATATATATATATATATATACAGTATATATAGTATAATTTTTTTTGACGGATAGGGTAAACTAATATAACCATTGCTAATATTGCAACAACAACCACTAACGAATGAATTAATAGCGAAGGTGATATCACTTCCCTTTATTATTATTATTATTATTATTATTATTATTATTATTATTATTATTACCACAAGCTAAGCTATAACCCTATTTGGAAAAGCAAGATGCTTTAAGCCCAAGGGCTCCAACATGGGAAATCAACTTCTTAGACGGGGAGAGAGAGAGAGAGAGAGAGAGAGAGAGAGAGAGAGAGAGAGAGAGAGAGAGAGAGAGAGAGGAGAGAGAGAGAGAGAGAGAATAACCTCATCTCGCTTACATATTCCTTCTTATTTACTACTAGGCTTTGATAGTTTTCATGATGCAAACGATAGTTTTGAAATAATAACGATGCTTCAATCTGAATCCAGTAGGGAGGAGGTTTTAATACAATATGGGTTGCAAAGAGATCAATTTTATTGAAAATCTATAACGTTATGAAGACTAGATGACGGCATTTCAATATATGGACCAGGATCTGAAGCTACTTTGAAGTCTTTATATCCAATACACACTCAAGGTCTAAGACTTTGTGGTGGAGCCTTTAGATCTTCTTCAAATATCTCAGAATAATGTGAAAGTGGGGAACCTCCCTGGTCCTTACATCGATATTTTGTAACAATGAAAAGTCCTTTAAAGATCCTATCCACCGGTTCTCCAACAAAGAAGCTCTTCAACCACAGCGATATATTTATAAACAATCATGAATCCCCAAACTCAGCTGAATCCCTCGTCAGGCTGGGAGGAGCGAAGAGAGGAAAAGACCCCTCTTGTTCCTTTTTTTCTATGTCAGCTAACACCCACCCCCCACAAAAAAAAAAAATTGTGGGAAGTGCCTCGGTAAATAACATAAGAGCAAATAGGTTACTACAATCTTCAAACATGAGAATGAACCTTAATAAACCTTCTCTTTTATGCACTTTTGATCATTAAGAAAACAAAAATATGCTCCCATCTTTTTCATTTATCAAATAAACATAGTTACTCCGAGTCATCACAAACAACATGCCATGGAACATATTTAAAGTAAAGGACCTCATCACGCAATATATACTGATGGCTCAAAATCTTCTGAGTGCTGACTGTGCTGAAGTGTCATAAAGTGCCATGCAAAATGAGTAATGTGTCACTACCTACTGTACCTAGAAGCTATTCACACCTGAACTATCCACAAGTTTACTACCAATTGACATTATTAAAACAATTGAAGATAGGATGCATGATAAGGATGTCATCTATATTGATTCAAGAAGCGCTACGGAAGCCCTAAAAGGTTTGACGCATAAGAACTAACTAGTATTGAAAATCAAATCACTCCTTAACAAATTCTTTTCACAAGGGGTTAACATTGAAATATGTTGGATTACCGCCCATGTTTGGGTTGTTGGTAATGAAAATGCCGATGCTGCTAAATCAGCAATAGAATATTAAACTACCCGTTAAGGATTATGTAAGCATCATGAAACATTTTATAGTAGCAAAATGACAAACGATCTGGAATAACAAATCTGATAACAATAAATCAAAGCAAATAAAACCAACCATTTCTTCATGATAATCATCATGCCATGGGGATAGAACTACGGAGGTAATCTTAGCAAAATTGCGTATTGGTCATATAAAATTGACCCATGACTTTATAATGTTTACTGTACACCTCACGAAAGTGACCCCAAGTGAGTGTGGCATTATTTTAACCATTCAGTATATATTTTTTTCATTCTACTATTTTTGAAACACAGAGATTTAGGTTTTGATCAGAAAACTGTATTTGACATTTTGGTTGATTCTGTGTATTTTTCTGTTTTTTAAGATTTCCACGATTTTAAGAAGCACAGGTTCTACGCATAGGAGCATAGGATAAAATTTGAATATCTATTTATCATAGGTTTTAATATTTAACTTATTTTTTATCAGTAAATTTAATATATGTACCTCTGCACCATGGTCTTCCACTGTCTTGGGATAGAGTTCTCTTGCTTGAGGGTACACTCGGGCACACTATTCTATGTTATTTCTCTTCCTCTTATTCATTTTCAAAGTTTTTTTTAGTTTATTTAGGAAATATTTATTTTAATGGTGTTACTATTTTTAAAACATTTTATTTTAGTTGTTAATTGGTTTTCTTATTTCCTTGTTTCCTTTCTTTACTGTGCTATTTTCCCTGTTGGAGCCCCTGGGATTATAGCATCTTGCTTTTCCAAGTAGGGTTGTAGCTTAGCAAGTAATAATAATAATAATAATAATAATAATAATAATAATAATAATAATAATAATAATAATAATTTATCTCACGAATAAATTACATATTTGATTCATGGAGTTGTTAAATCTCCATCTTTTTAATAATTAAATGTATATGTATAAAATGTATAAAATTAATGAAAGAAATTCAAGCGATACAAATGTGGGTCCGGCATAATTTTACGTATCAAATTTAGCTGCATTTTATTTGGCTTTCCTCCTTCATTATTTTCGCGTGTTTTACGCCAGATTGGTTATGATCAATCTAAGAATTATTGTTTTCGTCTTCAGCAAGAACCCTATGAGGATTGAACAGCATCTTATTTATTTCCTCTCCTTGGCAAGATTTCGCTCCATTTGTTAAAATCAAACCCTTCTGGTAAACCAATTTTTTACCTTAAAGATCCCATGTGCTTAAATTATGGCCGTATCCCATGCCAGAAAAATAATTTGAAAATCTATTTATTCAAGAAATTTGCATTTTATTGGGAGACTAACCGTCCGTCGGTTTACAGGCCACTAATAAAATGTTAATCATAGTCTTCATTCTTCTCAAGTAATGGCTAATCTTGACTTTACATTATTCGGTGTTTAAGAGTAGTATCGTGTGACGGGCCAAGAGAAGGTTGTGACTCAAAGACAGGATGAAAGCAACTGAGTGAGTTTATTATAGAACACTTTCCTTTATATACAAAAGCTCAAAGCAACAAGAAATTTCATGTTCAAAACAGACACCGTTACCGATGAAAAAACAGACATGTTTATCCAGGCTCTTCTTAGGGCGAGGGAAGAGCGAAGATACAAGCATAATATATACACCAAATGAACAATGTACGATCGTGTGACATGGTTGGTACAATCGCAAGGGAGCTGTTAGGTTCTATCACAAAGGCGAGGTGAATGTGACTTTATTCAACAAGATAACGAGCTTATATACAAACGGTTGAGGGTAACAATGGCACAAAAATTCCAACAATATAAAACATACAATGGCAAGCTTAAGCAGGTTTTTCTATTAACAGTGCAGGAGAGCGCGAGCGATAAAAAAGGCAATAGCATTACAGTGTATGAAACCCGTACGGTACATGCCCCCCCCACTAAAATATTCAATTCCAATAACATGCAATGGCAAACCTATTGCAGAGAAAGTCACGTGATCAGGCAGGTTTTCAGTTCATCTGAAATTCACTACCCAGTAGATTTGCCATTCTCTGAACATTAAAGTTTGGAAACAGGGCTTCTTTGCAAACTAAAGTTAATTAGTTATTTGTTGGGTTTCCTCCAATTCCAGAGTTTGTGACGTCAATCACATTCGAATTATATAAAGTTCTTAAGTCTCTTTTAAGTATAATCTTGGGAAAATACCAGCGGAATATGAGATAATTCAAATTTTTATTAGATAGTAGTTTGTAGGTTTCTTTCGAATGTCAAAACAAATTTATGACTAAACATAGAATAGATTAATCTCAAACAAGAGAACTCTACCCCCAAAACAGTGGAAGACCATGGTACAGAGGCTATGGCACTACCCAAGACTAGAGAACAATGGTTTGATTTTGGAGCGTCCTTCTCCTAGAAGAGCTGCTTACCATAACAAAAGTGTCTTCTACCCTTACCAAGAAGAAAGTAGCCACTGGACAACTACAGTGCAGTAGTTTATCCCTTGAGCGATTTTTTTTTCAATAAAAAAACGAAGTAAAGCCATTAAATTACAGGATTTTGTCTATATAATGTTGATGAGACATGGTGGAATCTGGTTTTTAGACTCAATAAACTAAAACCCTTCTGATGTTGTAAAATGGGTAAGTTTAACCCAATTCACTCTTAATGGTAAACTAATCATCATAAAGTCTTCTCTTAGTGATTTGCAGCTGTATTCGTGATTCTAGCTTCCAATAGAAAATGTAGGCTCTTATTGAAAAAAAGATCCAGCTATCTAAAATTAGGAATATATAAAAGAAATTATCAACTCAATTCCTTGAATGTAACGTGTTGGGCAAGGCACCTGAAGCGCTGAGTGCTGATCAAGATAACATTATTATTATTATTATTATTATTATTATTATTATTATTATTATTATTATTATTATTATTGTTGTTGTTGTTGTTGTTGTTGTTACCGATATTACTATTATTATCTGGGGGTGCTGTTCAGTTTACAAATTGAATTTTTCTCTGAGAATGAATTGTTATAATCGAACCAAATTAGATATTCTAAGGAGAATTAGAAACATACTGCAACAGTAGCCATTTACTGACGTTGCAAAAATGTCACTTATATTAATGCAGAATAACCACCCATGCGCATATCACAAAGCTGGAAAATAACTTCTAGTGAGGACTGGATAAGTTATTATTATTATTATTATTAGCTAAGCTACAGCCCTAGTTGGAAAAGCAAGATGCTATAAGCCCAAGGGCTCCTACAAGGGTAAATAGTCCAGTGAGGAAAGGAAATTAGGAAATAAATAAATAATATAAGAAATAATGAACAATTAAAATAAAATATTTTAAAAACAATAACATTAAAACAGATATTTCATAAATAAACTCTAAAAAGACTTATGTCAGCATATTCAACATAAAAACATTTGCTGTAAGTTTGAACTTTTGAAAAGTAACCTTCGGATGTCAGGGAAATGAGATTGACTTCAACGTAGTTACGACGTCACCCGATAATGGCGCTTCGATTGGGGAACGAGGAAGGCACGTGGCATGAGTTATCATTATTATTATTATCATTATTATTATTATCATTATTATTATTATTATCATTATTATTACTTGCTAGGCTACAACCCTAGTTGGAAAAGCAGGATGCTATAACCCCAGGGGCTCCAACAGGTTAAATAGCCCAGTGAGGAAAGGAAACAAGGAAAAATAAAATATATCAAGAACACTAACAACATTGAAATAAATATCTCCTATATAAACTATAAAAAACATTAACCGAACAAGAGGAAGAGAAATATGATACAATAGTGTGTCTGATGTACCCTCAAGAAAGAGAACTTTAACCCAAGACAGTGGAAGACCATGGTACAGAGGCTATGGCACTACCCAAGACTAGAGAACATTTATTTGATTTTGGAGTTTCCTTCTCCTAGAAGAGCTGCTGACCATAGCTAAAGAGTCCCTTCTACCCTCACCAAGACGAAAGTAGCTACTAAACAATTACGGTGCAATAATTAACCCCTTGGTTGAAAAAGAATTGTTTAGTAATCTCATTGCTGTCAGGTGTATGAGAACAGAGGAGAATCTGTGAAGAAGAGGCCAGACTATTCGGTGTATGTGTAGGGAGAGTGGCCAGTCAAAGGACCACAGAGCTCTCTAGCGGTAGTATCTCAACGGGTGGCTGGTGCCTTGGCCAACCTACTACCTATGATGGCCCTTTGGAGCGGGGAAGATGCGTGACTTGAGTTCACGTGATATGTTTTGAAACTGACGCATCTCAGCAAATGGTTACTCACCGAGGCATAACTCATCAGGAATTACGTTTATTCACGATGACAGTCACTGAATGGCTTACACGATGAATTTAAATGACTCACGAAAAGTAAAAAGATGCTATCGTTGCCTGCACGATGAAAATACTGATAAAAATCATGACGGATATGGAAGAAAAAATTATAGAAACGTGATTTTATAACCACGTTTCAGATCTAGACATTATTATTATTATTATTATTATTATTATTATTATTATTATTATTATTATTATTATTATTATTATTATTATTATTATTAGCGAAGCTACAACCCTAGTTGGAAATGCAAGATGCTATAAGCCCAAAGACTTCCAACAGGAAAAAAATAGCCCAGTGAGGAAAGGAAACAAGGATATAAATAAACTGCAGGAGAAGTAACGAACAATTAAAATATTTATAGATGTCCATAGACTTCTGTATCCCCGCTATGGTCACCAAAAGGCTTTCTCAAGCATACAGACACACACAAGCCGAATAATCTTACTTGGAAAACCACGAGGGCATAGAAAATATGAGGGATCCCAACTTCACGTAAACCACTGCCTTGATTCTGCCCTGTGCCAGGTCTTAAGAGAGACCGCTGGTACTGGGGTCTTCCCATAGGCCCCTCCCACCTCTTCCTCCTCTCCCTTCACCCGAACTCTTGAGCGGCAGCGCTGGGCATTTGCATATCGAGGGCTCACCAGATAAAAGGCGATTACACAGATACGTCAAACGCCAAGGGAGCAAGTCACTTACCTTGTGCTACGATCACGTAGAGTAAGAGGGTGAGAAAGAGAGAGAGAGAGCAATGGAGGGAATGGGGGAATGGGGAGGAGAGTTTCGAGATTCTCATCTGAGGAGTAGTGAGAGGAGAGGCAGTAGGAAGAGAAGAAGAATATCAGTGTACAGTTAGCGCCAGTCAAGGAATAAAGTAGCGAATGGGCGCGTCCGAATCTGTGCGTCCAGCGAACGACGAGGCATAAATGGATACTTTTTTTCCACCAACAGTTGTGTTTGTGGGGGTGGGGGATAGGGGTTATGTGGTTGGAATGCTGTGGGGTGAGGGGAGGGAGGGGGGTTTAATAGCGAATGGCGCCAACTGAGGGATTTGAGCCTCCCAGTGTTTCAGTGTTGTAAAAAGGGGAAATGTCTGGACGATGGTTCTCGTGTGAAGTCGGAGGTGAGGCTTCGTGAGAAATCGAAAAATCGATCGGTGTGTTTTTTTTTTTTTTCTTTTTTTAGTGATGTGAATCTGACGAGATAAACGCTGTGTTTTTTTCAGGACTTTAAAGACAATATCACCATTTCAACCTATTCGTTGAGAGAGGTTGAAGTTACTTAAAGATGATAACATCATTTCACCCTACTCGTCGACAAATGTTGAAGTTACTTAAAGCAACATCACCGTTTCCTTGTGACTCGTAGAAAGGTGTTGAAGTTACTTAAAGACAACATTGCCGTTTCCTAGTGACTCGTAGAGAGATGTTGATGTTACTTGAAGACAATATCACCGTTACCTTGTGACTTGTTTAGAGATGTTAATGTTACTTAAAGACATCATCATTTCCCCTACTTGTCGAGAAATGCTGGAGTTACTTGAATACATCATCATTTCAACCTACTTGTCGAGAGATGTTGATGTTACTTAAAGACAACATCATCATTTCAATGTACTTGTCGAGAGATGTTGAATTTACTTAAAGATACATCACTGTTTCGCTGTGACTCATAGCGAGATGTTGAAGTTACTTAAAGAGAACATCACCTTTTCCTTGTGACTCGTAGAGAGATGTTAAAGTTACTTAAAGACAACATCAGCGTTTCCTTGTGACTCGTAGAGAGATGTTGAAGTTCCTTAAAGACAACATCACCATTTCCCTGTGACTCGTAGAGAAATGTTGAGGTTCCTTAAAGACAACATTACCGTTTCCCTGTGACTCGTAGAGAGATGTTGAATTTCCTTAAAACAACATCACCGTTTCCCTGTGACTCGTAGAGAGATGTTGAAGTTCCTTAAAGACAACATTGCAGTTTCCTTATGACTCTTAGAGAGATGTTGAAGTTACTTAAATACAACATCACCGTTTCCCTGTGACTCGTAGAGAGATGTTAAAGTTACTTAAAGACAACATCACCGTTTCCCTGTGACTCATAGAGAGATGTTAAAGTTACTTAAAGACAACATCACCGTTTAATTGTGACTCGTAGAGAGATGTTAAAGTTACTGAAAGACAACATCACCGTTTCCCTGTGACTCGTAGAGAGATGTTAAAGTTACTGAAAGACAACATCACCGTTTCCCTGTGACTCGTAGAGAGCTGTTAAAGTTACTTGAAGACAACATCACCGTTTCCCTGTGACTCGTAGAGAGATGTTAAAGTTACTGAAAGACAACATCACCGTTTCCCTGTGACTCGTAGAGAGCTGTTAAAGTTACTTGAAGACAACATCACCGTTTCCCTGTGACTCGTAGAGAGATGTTAAAGTTACTGAAAGACAACATCACCGTTTCCCTGTGACTCGTAGAGAGCTGTTAAAGTTACTTGAAGACAACATCACCGTTTCCCTGTGTCTCGTAGAGAGATGTTAAAGTTACTTGAAGACAACATCACCGTTTCCCTGTGACTCGCAGAGAGATGTTAAAGTTACTGAAAGACAACATCACCGTTTCCCTGTGACTCGTAGAGAGCTGTTAAAGTTACTTGAAGACAACATCACCGTTTCCCTGTGACTCGTAGAGAGCTGTTAAAGTTACTTGAAGACAACATCACCGTTTCCCTGTGACTCGCAGAGAGATGTTAAAGTTACTGAAAGACAACATCACCGTTTCCTTGTGACTCGTAGAGAGCTGTTAAAGTTACTTGAAGACAACATCACCGTTTCCCTGTGACTCGCAGAGAGATGTTAAAGTTACTGAAAGACAACATCACCGTTTCCCTGTGACTCGTAGAGAGCTGTTAAAGTTACTTGAAGACAACATCACCGTTTCCCTGTGACTCGTAGAGAGCTGTTAAAGTTACTTGAAGACAACATCACCGTTTCCCTGTGACTCGCAGAGAGATGTTAAAGTTACTGAAAGACAACATCACCGTTTCCTTGTGACTCGTAGAGAGCTGTTAAAGTTACTTGAAGACAACATCACCGTTTCCCTGTGACTCGCAGAGAGATGTTAAAGTTACTGAAAGACAACATCACCGTTTCCCTGTGACTCGTAGAGAGCTGTTAAAGTTACTTGAAGACAACATCACCGTTTCCCTGTGACTCGTAGAGAGCTGTTAAAGTTACTTGAAGACAACATCACCGTTTCCCTGTGACTCGTAGAGAGCTGTTAAAGTTACTTGAAGACAACATCACCGTTTCCCTGTGACTCGTAGAGAGCTGTTAAAGTTACTTAAAGACAACATCACCGTTTCCTTGTGACTCGTTGGGAGATGTTAAAGTTACTTAAAGACAACATCACCGTTTCATTCGTTGAGAGATGTTGAAGTTCCTTAAAGACAACATCATCGTTTCCTTCTGACTCGTAGAGAGATGTTGAAGTTACTTAAAGACATAACCGTTTCCCTGTGACTCATAGAGAAATGTTGAAGTTAATCAAAGACTACATTATCATTTCAACCTTCTCATCGAGATGATGAAGTTACTTAAAGACATCACCGTTTCCCTGTGACTCGTAGAGAGATGTTGATGTTACTTAATGACAACATCACCGTTTCTCAGTGACTCGTAGAGACATGTTGATGTTACTAAAAGACAACATCACCATTTCCCTGTGACTTGTAGATGAGATGTTGAAGTTACTTAAAGACAACATCATCATTTCCCCCTACTTGTCGAGAGATATTGAATTCACTTAAAGACAACATCATCGTTTCCTTCTGACTCGTAGAAAGATGTTGAAGTTACTTAAAGACAACATCACCGTTTCCTTGTGACTCGTTGAGAGATATTGATATTACTTAAAGACAAAATTACCGTTTCCTTGTGATTCGTAGAGAGACGTTGAAGTTACTTAAAGACAACATCATCATTTCCCCCTACTTGTCAAGAGATATTGAATTCACTTAAAGACAACATCATCGTTTCCTTCTGACTCGTAGAAAGATGTTGAAGTTACTTAAAGACAACATCACCGTTTCCTTGTGACTTGTTGAGAGATGTTGAATTTACTTAAAGACAACATCACCATTTTCCTGTGACTCGTAGAGATGTTGATGCTACTTAAAGACACCACCATTTCCTTGGGGCTCGTTGAGAGATGTTGAAGTTACTTAAAGGCAACATCATTGACCCCCACTTGTCAAGTGATGTTGAAGTTATTTAAAGAAAACATTGCCGTTTCCTTGTGACACGTAGAGAGATATTGAAGTTACTTAAAGACTTCACCGTTTCCTTGTGACTCGTTTAGAGATGTTAATGTTACTTAAAGACATCATCATTGCCCCATACTTGTCGAGAAATGCTGACGACACTTGAATACAACATCACCGTTTCCCTGTGACTCGTAGAGAGATGTTGAAGTTACTTAGAGACATCATCATCATTTCCCTTCGAATCATCGAGAAAATTTCATTTC
>NC_090766.1:14553892-14558892 GCF_036898095.1 Palaemon carinicauda | reverse complement strand
AGAAGCAACAAATTTATATGAAAAAAAATCGAAACAAGTAACAAATTAATTGAAAGGAAAAAATCAAATTGCTTTGAAAGAAATAACAACTTGCTTCAAAAGAATCAACAGATTGTTTCAATATAAGCAAACAAATTGCGTCGAAAGAAGCAACAAATTATTTAAAAACTAGCTATAAATTGCTTCATGAGCAGCAACAAATTTCTTTCCAAATAATCAACAAACATACTCTTTAGAAACAATCAATTTATTTCAAGGAAGCAACAATTCTCTTGAAAAGAAACTGCAAACTGGTTCGAAAAGTACAACAGAATGTTTCAAAATAAGCAATGAATCGCTTCGAAAGAAGCAAAAAAATTGCTTCAAGAAAAGCACCATATGAATAGACCAAGCCAAAAAAAAAGCTCCAAAGAAGCAACAAAATGGTTCAAAATAAGCAATAAATTGCAATTGAATGAGCAACAAATATATTCAAAAGAAGCAAAAACCCGCTTCGAAAGAAGTAACAAATTGATTAAAAAGAAGCAAACAAAAAAGAAAAAAAAAGCTTCGAAAGAGGCAATAAATGTATTTAAAAGAACCAAAAAGTATCATTGAAAGAAAAAAACTGCAAAACAAACAAATGTATTCAAAAGTAAAAACAAATGATCTTGTAAGAAGAAACAAGCATCTTGCAATACAACACAACCTAGACAGGTTTACCTCACCCAGACCTTTTTAAAGGCCGCTCATGAATAGCAGAGGCAAGGGACAGTGACATTGCCCTACTCAAGCAGGACAATGCCCTAGAGACTGACCATATATACATAAGATCAGCGCCCAAGACCCCTCTCCCCCCAAGCTAGGAACAAGCAGGGCCAGGCAAAGGCTGCTCATGACTCAGCAGATAAACCTATGGGCTCCCCCAAACGCCCTATCCTTAACTCACAAGGATGGTGAGGTTGCAGTGACCAAAGAAGCTAACGGGTTTGGGTGGGACTTAAATCCCAGTGTGGCTCATTGCCCTATCAAGCAGGATACTGCCCTAGAGACTGACCATAATATACATATGATCAGCGCCCAATCCCCCCTCTCCCCCTAAGCTAGGAACAAGGAGGGCCAGGCAAAGGCTGCTGATGACTTGGCAGATAGACCCCTTTTCTCCCCTAAACACTCCATCCTTAGCCCACAAGGATGGTGAGGTTGCAGCGACCAAAGAAACATGTTTGAGTGGAACTCGAACTCGAGTCTGGCGTTCACCAGTCAGGGATGTTAACTAAGAATACCCATTAGGTACCTATTGTGCCTCTCCCCTTGTTAGAATCGTCCTTAACTGGTGTTTGCAATAACCTTGTTTATCTTATCTTTGGAGGCCACGAGACGGTTGCTTGCTTGCAACCACATTAATAATAGAGTTTAAGTGGCTTCTCCACTAAGGGAGGGAACCTCCTCTCTCTCTCTCTCTCTCTCTCTCTCTCTCTCTCTCTCTTAACAGTATATAATTTATTCTGTGAAGGTTTATTGTACAAGTTAAGTCTTTTAGCATACCTCTTTGAAATCTGTCTCAGTTTTGAATAATAATAATAATAATAATAATAATAATAATAATAATAATAATAATAATAATAATTAACAAATCATCTTCATAATAATAATAACAATAATAATAATAACGATTATATTAGTGATAAATTACTATTCTAATTAATACTATTTTTAATCCTCTCTCTCTCTCTCTCTCTCTCTCCTCTCTCTCTCTCTCTCTTCCTACTTGATATATCAAGTTTCTTTCCTTCTCTGTTTCGTATCGGTGGTTGTGTTCCTTCATATGCTTTGGCTAAAACTCTTTCAGAAATCAATTTGTTTAAGAAGGGTAAATTGTGAACCTTGTTTTACTTTATTTATTTAGATTTTGCACTTATTTGTTTGATTCTGTCTCATTCCTGCTATTTTCCCTGTTGGAGCCCTCGGGCTTATAGCATGCTGCTTTTCCAACTAGGGTTTTAGCTTAGTAACAACAACAACAACAACAATAATAATAATAATAATAATAATAATAATAATAATAATAATAATTATAATAATAATCCACGTTAGTTTCTAGACGGAGAAGAAATGAACGCTAAGTTAAATAATATTTTTATTAAAATTCTGTTTGTTTTCTTAACTATTTGCGGCAAAAATAAAGTTACAAAATTTGTTTTACCCAAACAAATGCAGGATCACGTAACGTTGAACGCATGACGATCTTACTAATTTTTTCTTTACATAATTTATATGAGTTACGCAAAGGACATATAAATTCAATTCCTTGATTCCTGGCTGAGGACTATGAAGCGTGAAGTAGGAGTTGATGAATGGAGAAGTGTTGATTTAAAAGCTCAAGATAAATACGACTGGGAAAATCTAACTGAGGCCCTTTGCGTCAATAGCCGTGGAAGGAAATGATGATGATGATGATGAATTCTTTATGACTTTGTAAGTACAATTCCTTACCAAGTTCATGAGAGAATACCAATTTCAATTTTAATTTCCTACTCATAGTTTGTAACACTACAAAAATGATTTACCATTCGTTGTTTTTCGCATTGAATATTTATTGTGTTTCATAAAACCTCAAAAACAGTTATGGTGGCCGATGCGGTAACGTCCCTGACTGGTGAATGCCAGACTGGGGTTCGAGTCCCGCTCAAACTCGTTAGTTCCCCTTGGTCACTGCAACCAAACTATCCTTGTGAGCTAAGGATGAGGCGTTTGGGGGAGCATATAGGTCTACCTGCTTAGTCATCAGCAGCCATTGCCTAGCCCTCCTTAGTCCTAGCTTGGATGGAGAGGGGGCTTGGGCCTGATCTTATGATCCTTGTTTCCTTTCCTCACTGGGCTATTTTCCCTGTTGGAGCCCCTGGGCTTATAGCATTCTGCTTTTCCAACTAGGGTTGTAGCCTAGCAAGTAATAATAATAATAATAATAATAATAATATATGGTCAGTCTCTAGGGCTTTGTCCTGCTTGATAGGGCAATGTCACTGTCCCTTGTCTCTGCCATTCATGAGTGGCCTTTAAACCTTAAACCTTAATCGAAGCAACGAAAGCCTAGGTCTGTCACTGCTTGCATTGGCTGTGACCTTGTTTGCTGCAGGTGGTCGCAATGTGGGTGAATGTCGATATGCACGAAAATTTAAGCTACGTCATGTTACTGTAATGGGGCATACACTTTTTCCTGCATTTATCTGCGTTATTTCTCAATGATTGTTTATTTACGCATACTAAGTTTTTTTTTTTTATCTATCTACCTGTCTGTCTATTGATGTGATATTTAGCTATCTATCAGTCTACCTATATATTTATCTATCCATTTATAACTGGCTGGAAAAATATAGGTAAATTTTTCTGTGTTAAGATAATAGACTCAGACATACGCACAAAAACACACGCATATATATATATATATATATGTGTGTGTGTGTGTGTGTGTGTGTGTGTGTATTATGATAAAGGACTTTTAGTATCAATTGTTTTATTTTACACTTCTAGTTTTATGTATCACTTCTTGTCTTCAAGGATAAAACTTTGATGGGAATTAAGGAATTTGTTACTGTGTAGCTTCATTTACTTAACTTTTGCCGACAGCTGTTTCAGCCAATAACTAATGGCTTTCGTCAGGACATCTCTAAAAAGAAATCCTTATTTTTATATACTGGCAGTGTATTCATACAAACGAATATGCGAAGAAATCTAAAAACATAAAAAACAATAGATACGAATATTTCAAGGTACTTTGTAAGAAAATAATATGTAAATACTTCTAAATATATCTGAATCTTTAATGAAGATTTATAATTCCAGTTGGAGCTTCAGAAACTTTTTGATGGATAAAATCTTGATTTCCAACAAAGTCTCATAATATCAATACTTAAGGCTCCAGTATAAGTTCTGGAGGCATGCTTTTTTAATGTCTTCCTGCTAGAAGGTAGGACATAATTTGAGGCAAATTAAACATTCAACACAAACTGCAGCATTTTGATGCACACTGGAACAGCAATCACCAACCTCCCTTAGTTGTTCCTGTGGAAGATGACTGTGAGGGGCTGGTGAATGCTAAAGTAGTGTGCATCAAAATGCAGTAGTTCCTCAAACTATGTTTTCCCCTCTAGTAGGCGGACATTCTGCAGCATGCCACCTAAACTTGACCTGGAGTCTTATGAACTGCTTTGTGGGACTTTGTTAGTAATCACGATTTTTCTCCATGCAAGATCTGTAAATTCAACTGGGATTTTAAAGCTTCATTAAAGATCCAGATGTGTTCAGTATTCTTTTTATAGTTTTGTCCAAAATATCTTTAAATATTCATATATATAGTTTTGTATGTTTTAGAATTCTTTAAATATTAATTTATCTAAATGAACTGCCATTTAATGAGAGTAATGACTTCTTTGTAGAGATACCCAGATGAAAGCCATTAGTTATTGGCTGAAACAGCTGTCGACAAAATTTGACTAAATAAAGTAGTACAGTAACAAATTTCCATTTCTCGTTAAATACTCTATACCTGAGGACATGAAAAGATACAGAAAACTAAAAAGGTGCCTTAAAGTAATTGATGCTATAAGTGCTTTAGCATTTAATGAAAATTGGCAATGAGAATTACTGTGCCCCATAAGCACACACACGCGTTCGTCTATATATATATATATATATATATACAGTATGTGGATCCATGTCTAAATAATTACATATGCAAATCGGTGAGTTCCCGATAGACCAACAAGCGTGTATATTATCAAGTGGTCACATACCAGAAGAAACTTGGAAAGGAAAAGCGATATATTCATATAATAAAAAAAAAAAGTGAATAGTTTAACTCCGCGTTCCTGCCCTGAACATTCTTGCGTTCTGCGTGACATCAAACCCCTTTTTGTACCCAACTCACTATTTGCACGTGTTGGTCTGTCAATATTACAAAGCTTCACCTGGGGACGGGGAAAATGTTTATAAGGTTGAAGATCCCAGGATTGCGCGCG
>NC_090766.1:14536392-14543892 GCF_036898095.1 Palaemon carinicauda | reverse complement strand
CAGTAAATTTTTTACTTATAAAGAAAATTTCAATGAATACAGTTTTAATCGTTGCATCAAATATGTTTAATATCACAAAAAAATAAAATTTATTATTATAATTATTATTATTATTATTATTATTATTATTTTAACGAGTTAGCAATTAAGTTTACTATAACAAACATGTTACATATAATAAATTGACTCTAACAAACTTATCAAGCATACCAAATAAACCAATATAACAAAGATACCAACCGCATTAAACATAACAGGCAAACGATAAGAAAAAAGAAAGTTGAACTTAACACGAGCAGAGAACACCTCTTGACATTTAAGGTGGAGTCACAATTGAGTGGGAGGTTTTGCAGATGCGCGTGCCTCTGTACAGACGTATATTGCACTAATAAAAGAACAGGTAAAAGAGCAGGCAGTGTAAAACAATCCTCATTACCTCTGCCAAAGAAGTTGAAAGGAGGTTAGGTTTCACCACCTGTTTGTGTGTTTGTGTGTGTGTTTGTTTGTGAACAGCATCCTACCACAATTTCAATCGTAGAGTAATGAAACTTGCAGGGATTAACTATTATGTAAAAAGCTGGATATGATTAAATTTTGGAAGGTCAGAGTCTAAGGTCAAGGTCACTGTCAAGCAAAATGTCCAAGTCTTGTGATCAGTCATAAGTTTGGACATCGTTGTCACAGAGACATCAAACTTAGTTCACATTTGAGTATATAAAAATACACGGCAATTAATACATTAAGTTCAAAGGTCAAGGTCAAGGTCGAGTAAAGGGTCGAGAAATAAGCTTCGCGGCTGGGGTCTGCGCTCTACTGAGTGCAACTCTAGTTATCGTATAAGGTTGTAACTTGTTGTTGTTATAAAGTGGCTAGTTAGATACTCGTAACGGCAGATGCAATATTGTACAGTATTCCGGTATTAACTTTACATATTTTCGTATATTTTCTAGTTATGATAAATTACTATGCGGAATAATTATTTTGTTTACAAATGCATGAGCGCACGTATTCACACAAGTGTATATGTGTGTATTTATGTATATATATATATATATATATATATACACCATATACACAAGTATATACTGTATATAATATATATGTATATCTACAGTACATATACTGTATATACTATATATATATATATATATATATATATATCTGTGTATATATATATATATATATATATAAACACATGTAATTCATTAATAACTTTTTTCTCATCTGCTGAAGACCCCTGAACGGTTTTGGCACATTTCTCTAACATCCACTGAATTTGTACCTGGTAATTAGTTGCTTATGGCTGGTCGTAACCAAGATGACAGAAGCTATAAACTAACATTCTTACCAGAAAAAAAAAAATCGAGAAAAGGTGTACTTGAAATAAGTACCTATTTATCAATAAATTTATCCATCTCTCTATCAATCTATTATATATATATATATATATATATATATATATATAAACATAAACGAATATTGCATGTATAGGCCTATGTAAACACGATACTATCAGAATGTTCATTTTTATGTTAAAAAAATGGCTTCGTGAAAACTAAGAACGCCAATACCTGAAAAGACAGAGAGAGAGAGAGAGAGAGAGAGAGAGAGAGAGAGAGAGAGAGAGAAGAGAGAGAGAGAGAGTATAACGTGCATGCTAGTGACATCGGTACCAGCATGCGGTCTCATTATGCATTTATGCCTTCTCATTTGCATACAAAGAGACGTAAGGTTCACGAGAGCACAAATGGCGTTCAGTCACGAAACTTACCGGCATATATATATATATATATATATATACATATATGAATATATATACATATATATATGCATATATATGTATATATACATATATATATTCATATATGTATATATATATATATATACATATACTGTATATACATATATATATATATATATACATATATATATGTATATATATTCATATATGTATATATATATATATATATATATGTACATATATATATATATATATATATCATCATCAGCCGCAACTAGTCCACTGCTGGACAAAGGCCTTAGGTATGTCCTTCAACTCTCGTCCGTTTACGCAAAATGAATTTTGGAAAAAAATAGTTATCAGTCATTTTTAGATTGCCTAGTTTATGTAGCTCTTAGATGATCAGCTATTTATGAATATTTAAGAAAAATAACTACATGGTATTTGTATAAGAAAAGAGTATTCGGATTTTAGGTTTTTAAATTATATTATTTTAATTTGAAAGAATAGAGCTAAAGGAATGTAATAGCGATGCTTGAAGGGAAAGAGCAATGGATTATGTAACGCAATGACTGGAAAGGATTGAAATCACTGTAGTGAAGGGTTGAATGATCAGCTTTGAAATGCATGTTGACAATTAAGAGAAAAATCGGCATTGAAAGAGAACGACATGCAAGATAGTCTTGTGCAGAGTCAATACTCTGGTCTCGTGTACTTTCAAACCTGCTCGTAAATAATAATAATAATAATAATAATAATAATAATAATAATAAACATCATCATCATCATCATCATCATCATCATCATCATTATCATCATCATCATAATAATAATAATAATAATAATAATAACAATAATGATAACAATAATAATAATAATAATGAAAATAATAATAATAATAATAATAATAATAATCATCATCATCATCATCATTATAATAATAATAATAATAATAATAATAATAACAATATTAAAAATAATAATAATAATAATAATAATAATAATAATAATAATAAACAGAAACTTACGGTGTATTAAAGTTCTTATTCCTGATCTATATATTAATCTTTGGCACCGTCGTTCAATTAGTTCATTATGCATGTTGCATAAGATTTTTCATAATTCTGATCATCCTTTACATTCAGATCTTCCTGGACAGTTCCATCCTGTTCATAATCCTAGGCAGGCAGTTAATTCTAATAATCAGGCCTTCTCCATCATTAGGCTCAATACTACACAGTATTCTAGAAGTTTTATTCCGGGTAATTGAATCAGTATAACTTCAAAGTTGCAGCAAATGTTTTTATGTTGAACAGGCTGACATAAACCTTTTTATAGTTTATATATTATATAACAGATCTGTTTTGATGTTGTTACTGTTTTTAGAATGGTTTATTGTTATTTTTTTCTCATTATTTATTTATTTCCTTATTTCCTTTCCTCACTGGGCTTTTTTCCCTGTTGGAGCTCTTGGGCTTATAGCATCTTGCTTTTCTAACTAGGGTTATAGCTTGGCTAGTAGTAGTAATAATAATAATAATAATAATAATAATAATAATAATAATAATAATAATAATAATAATAATAATAATAATAACTGGGAAAAAATACATTGATTTCGACGAACTGAAATCAAGTCAAAATCACCCTATTCTAACTAACGTGGTCAAACGAAGCAAAGTAGTTCAAGATTAAGGATTTTAGACATAAATCTCATAATTACAGGTCATAGTAAAGTAATCGGAACTTAAAATTAAGCTTAATCATAACGAAACAAAGTCAAGACAAATTATCCAACTCTGGGCAGTGATCTGATTCTCAAATTACAGTAAATTCACAGACTGTCTATTCACTTGATGTGATCAGGCACTAGGGCTGGGGAGGCCATTCAACTGTTGCACAGCTATACGCAAGTAAAGTAGAAGGCGCTGAAAAAGTCTAAATAAGAAAAGATTTGGTTTGACAAAGAGAAAATATATGAATAATTTCTCTGAAATCTGGTCCAAGTAATAATTGATCAGATTCAGCCCTCAGTCAAGTGATTCGAACATTGTGAACAGTGAAAGATTATTATTATTATTATTATTATTATTATTATTATTATTATTATTATTATTATTATTATTACCTAAGCTACAACCCTAGTTGTAAAAGCAGGATGCTATAAGCAATTAGATTCCTACAAGAAAAAATAACCCAGTGAGGACGAAATAAGAAAATAAATAGGCTACATGAGAAGTAATTAGTTATGAATATAAAATTTCTAGATTGGTAACAACGTTAAAATAGATTTGTCACATATAAACTACCAGTATATATTTTTCGACGAGACAAACTGATCAAAGTCAAATTCCTCAAATCTTGATCAAAACAAAGAGTTCTAGTTAGATGAAGTGATTGTATATCAAGTTCAGACGACCTGGAAATCGATCTTTAAATAATACAGATTTTGACAAAACTAAAGAATCAAAGTCAGGTGATTCGAACATCGATCTGGACTAAATTAAGTTATTTAAAAAAAAAAAAGAAAAAAAAAAGTCAAACCAAGGCTACGTAAACTGCATTACGTTCTGTCTTCGTGCGTCATTCTTCAGATTTCTAAGGAATCTTAATGAAAGAAATTTATAGATTAGTTCCGAGCTCTGGATTTTTTATTGAATCTGAACCTTTCGGTATTTTAGATTGCCTGAATAGTATCAGCACCCACGCCCCCTCTCCATCAAACACAGGACCAGGGAAGGCCTGGCAATGATTGGTGATAACTCAGTAGGTATACCTATAGGCTGCCACAATACCCCCATCCTTAGTTCACAAGGATGGTGAGGTTGTAGGTACAATAAACGATCGAGCTTGATCGGGACTTGCCTAACAAAAAGGAAATGAAGCTGCGTGTAAAAAATAGTAAAAAAATGACGTGTGATATAAAATGCCAAGAGCGAGCGAGCACATTAAAGGTCTATTTAATATGAATGTTAAAGGATAGGTCACCTACATATCTCAACTGGAATAAATTGCACTGATGAACTGATAGACTTCTAAAATCGGTGCAAAAATATAAAGAAGCATAAATTCTAGATTAAAATTACAAGTTTGGGCAGCCATTTCCCAGTTACCAATGTACTACACTCCTAGCTAGTTCAGTGATAACGCGTTCGCCTAGCATTCGCATGGCAGGAGATGGATCACAGCCCAGGACCATGAGTTTAAGCTGTTTACTGGGGAGGTCACTGCTGTGGTTGGGCACCACAGTGGGAGGTTGGGCTTACCAGGCTGACGTTCTGGTGAGGATGTATTCTGATGAAACTGGAACTGAAACTAGACAGCTTTACCTTTATTCATTCTCTTCTAGTAACATCTTTAAAGTAACCCTTCATGAGCACAGTCACTTCTCAATGATGCCAGAAAACACAAAATAATCGATCATTCTTCAGAAAACTGATGATAAAGCAACATTTACGAAATAGCGGTGTTTTCAAAACACCCATTCGATCATGTATGGGCCGATTATGTTTCAACTCATGAAAGGTAAGCGTTAGGCTATTATAAATCATCTTATAACCTTAAAACGTCCGAAATATGATTTACGATCCGACGAAGAATGAAACGCGTAGACACACTTTCTCGTAATGTGCAAGTCTCAGTTTTCGGTGCCGTAAACGCCTAAGCCACGACCTTATGTCAAATGATTCTCTTTTTTTTTCGGGGATTCAGTTAAAGGTCAGATTCCCATACCGGGGTTCGGAAAGTTCGTCCCTAAGGACTCATGATGTAGGTCAGTTGGCCTCTCGCGTTTCTTGCTGTCGTTAGTCTGCTTAATGTAGTTCGAGGGCCAACCTCATTTCAATATCACGTTTTGCTTTCTAAAAAAAAATAGCTATCGAATTGCGCTGTTAGTGAGACGGATGCGCAGTTTGGAATAAACTGAATTGAGAGAGAGAGAGAGAGAGAGAGAGAGAGAGAGAGAGAGAGACTTTGTACTTCATACAAAGTCTCTCTCATATATATATATATATATATGTGTGTGTGTGTGTGTGTGTGTGTGTATCTATCTAGCTATCTATCTCTATATATATATACATATATATATATATATATGTGTGTGTGTGTATATATATATATATATATATATATACATATATATATATATATATATATGCTACAGAGAGAGAGAGAGAGAGAGAGAGAGAGAGAGAGAGAGAAAGAGAGAGAGACTTTGTATTTCAAATACCTGAGGGATTTATTACATGTTAATTGTGGAGTATACTATGTTGTGTTAAAATGTCACATTGGGTTTAAATGCATCGTCCATTTGCATATGAACTAATTCTTTTCCATTTAAGGGAAACGTTTCTGTAAGTATTTAGACATAAATATTCCACATGCTCATGATAGTATGTATAAAATTAAATTAAAACCGCACAGATAATGCTTCATTAATCTGGCAGCAAGAATATCTCCGAGACAATATTCATCTTTTTGTATTCAGTAGAGGAATTTATCAAGAAACAGAATTTGAAATAGATTAAAAGGAATATTTTTCTTTTAGTTTCGCTTCAGGATATTTAAAATAAATGATGTGTTTAAATAAATACATTCTGGCATCACAATTTGCTGATATCAATCAATCAATTCTTGGTTGTTTATTATTAGAAAAAGGATTAATGGATTTTGATTGATATCAGTGAATAATTAATTAATTAATAATTAATGACCTGTTGCTAGAAAAACCACATCATCCATTATAAAGTATATTTCAAATACGGAAAAACTTCGTAAACAGTATTTTGAAACCAAGGGTAGTCTTTTGGTTTAAGGTTAAAGATGTCTGGTTTCAGTTCCAGTTTCATTAGAACCCTCATTGTGGTGCTCAACCACAGCAGTGACCTTCCAAGTAAACAGCTTAAACTCACTTTCCCGGGCTGGGATCGATCTACTGCCAAGCAAATTCTAGGCGAACACGTTACCACTGCACTAGCAAGGAAGCTAGGGTTGCCGGAAGCATGCTCCCTACTGAGCGAATTGTTGTTCTTGTTTACCTAATTGTTGTTCTTATTTACCTAATGCTTTCCTTCATTTTTAATGGCCAAAACTACACTGTTTAATAATACCGTTTTAAAAACGAATATATTGACGTAAAGGAGTGATATTACGGTCACCAACTCATAAAGGATGGTAAATAAGTAATGTAAATTTACGGTCCCTATATTTTACTGAAATACGGCCGTGAACAATATATTTTTTACGGAGAATTTCCGATTAAAATTACGGCTTTTTTTTTAACAGTGTATGCTTTTTTCCTTATCATTATCTATTTATATCCAATAGATTGATGCGAACCAATTACTCCATATTCACGTATTTCTTTTTATATTTCATTTCAACCCCCCCCCCCAAAGCCCTCTTTCCAAATCTATTGAGGCATCGTCCCATAAAGATTCTTTTTAAGCGCTTTTTTGTTAATTGATCCTGACGAGTTATTTTTATACCTTCCTCTGAAACCATTTTTTCCACCAAGAATTTTTTCCAAAGCATAAAAGCAACATCTCTCTCTCTCTCTCTCTCTCTCTCTCTCTCTCTCTCGCCAGATACATCAGATCATCTCGTCATAAAAAAGGATTAGAATCTCTCTCTCTCTCTCTCTCTCTCTCTCTCTCTCTCTCTCGCCAGATACATCAGACCATCTCGTCATAAAAAAAAGGATTTAAATCTCTCTCTCTCTCTCTCTCTCTCTCTCTCTCTCTCTCTCTCTGGGAAATTAG
>NC_090766.1:14513892-14533892 GCF_036898095.1 Palaemon carinicauda | reverse complement strand
TGAACGAAAGAAACAGGGAAAGATAAAGTAAAATGGACGATAAAATTAGAAAGAACATCTTTGTCTTTCGTTCATGACAGGAACTACGTAAATCCGGCTACGAAAAAAAGGCGTTGGAGGAGAGGATATGATTTGGGAATCGCTAGTTCTGGGGTATTCCTGGGAAGAGTGGGTGGGGTATCCTTGGGGGGGGGGGTGAGTGGGGGGGGGGGGGTATCCTGCGGGGGTAGTGTGGACCGGGTGGCAAGGGCTGAATCGTAGCCGGGAGAATGATAGAAGGTGGGGAGGGGGACTAAGGTTTAAGAATTGGTTGGCTGGATGGATAGAAAGGGGGGAGCTCCAGGGGCTGGAGGAGACTAGGAGCAAGGAGGGGGGATATTGGATGGGGAAGGGGGAGGGATGTCAGTGACCCCTAAAGCAGCGACTTGAAAAACACTTTGAAGTCTCGCACTTTGCTGGAAAGCTGAAGAGCGAAATTGCTTCTCTTTGCTGGACACTGGCGGACATTGGCTCCAATTATTTGCAGGATTGAAGTAATGTTTTTCACTGAGGATTACCTTTATACATACATATATATATATATATATATATATATATATATATATATATATATATATATATATGTGTGTGTGTGTGTGTGTGTGTGTCTGTGTGTGTGTGTAAACAGTATAATACAGTATATATATATATATATATATATATATATATATATATATATATATATATATATATATATATTAATTTGTTGTTTCCACAAGCCAGATATGCCTCCACAGTATAAAACCACTAAGATCAATGTAACTGGTAAAAGTCAAATGTATATATGTACTTAGGACACACAGTAAGTGTTTCCCTAGGACACAAAACCCAAATTAAAAGAACGACAAGCATGGAATGGAGAGCTTTTGGTAAACAAAATGAGATTATGGGAAATAAACTGCCACTTTCTCTAAAAAAAAGAAAAAAAGTGTTTAATGAGATGGTCCTATCAATATTAACTTATGCATAAAAAACCTTGGAGCCTTGCTAAAGCCTTAGAATATAAGCTAGTTACAACTTAAAGACCACTGGAAAGAATAACGATGGGGATGACAGTAAGAGACAGAAAAAGAGCAACGTAGATACGAGAACAAACTAAAGTAGAGGATATTCTAACAACATGAAAGAAAAAGTAATGAACAAGGGCAGGACATGAAATGAGAATAACAGATAATAGATGGTCATTAAGAATAATGGGTCCCGACTCCCTAGTAATTACAAAAGAAGCAAGAGAAGGAAGACGTTGGAATGACGAGCTAAGAAAATTTGCGGGTGTGGACTGGCATAGAAAGACCTTAAACAGACGCAAGTGGAAGGACATGGCTGAGGCCTTTGTTCTGCAGTGGGATAGGAACGGGTGATGATGATGATGATGGTATATTTATATATATATATATATATATATATATATATATATATATATATATATATATATAAACATATATATATATATATATATATATATATATATATGTATATATATATATAAATATATATATATATATATAATATATATATATATATATATATATATATATATATATATATATATATATATATATATATATATATAAAATAACCCACAATGTATGAAAAATTAAATTTATTTACCTTTCGAAGGGACCATCTCCCTTCCTCTTCAGAAAACAAATGATCATAAATACACGGAAAATTGTGTATTTTAATGTATATATATATATACATATATATATATATATATATATATATATATATATATATATATATATATATATACACAGCAGTGTAATGTACAATCCTCTATAGAATTGCCTATACATATTTTACTGCAAATATCCCTGAGGGTGGAACTGACACTTAATTTTGAATTAATGAACTTTGGCAATGAATCCATTACGACATGAAATTAACACAGATGACGAACCAGGATGCATTAATGTTGCATAATAGCTGATGAAGTCGTTTCATTGGCTTGTTACATTGCAATCGTCTTTGATTGCAATGGCCTGTTGGGTGAACTAATGTTGGCTCTTTATTCATTCATTTATTCATGAATTCGATCATTTGTTTGTTTACTTATCTGGAACGAAGCATTTGTAGTGTTTAGATATTTTGTATTATTGTTATTATTATTATTACTAGCCAAGCTACAACCCTAGTTGGAAAAGCAAGATGTTATAAGCCCAGGGGCTCCAATAGGGAAAAATAGCCCAGTGAGGAAAGGAAATAAGGAAATAAATAAATGATGAGAACAAGTTAACAATAAATCATTCTAAAACAGTAACAACGTCAAAGCAGATATGTCCTATATAAAGTATTAACAACGTCAAAAACAGATATGTCATATATAAACTATATAAAGACTCATGTCAGCCTGGTCAACATAAAAATATTTGCTCCAACTTTGAACTTTTGATATTGTAGGAGTGTTTTATTTTTTTCATAAAGAGTTAAGCTTAATTTTTCGTTTTTTTTTTTTTTTTTTTTTTTTTTTTGTAGATCTGGTTTTATCTACATGATTATTTATTCATTCAATTATTCATTTTTGTGATCATTGATTAATTTGCTCATTGTGAAGGGACATTGTATAGCTCTCATATATACTTTATTAACCTGGCTATAACCTCGGATTCTTTTTTATTTTTTGTTCAATATATTTGTGCATTATTCTATGAATTATTTAGATACTGATTTAGTTTACAAGTATATTCACTAATTTTATTTCATATTTTAATAACTTATTCGTTCAGTTCAACGTCAGAATTCAGAATTATTTGCCTCAATCCAATCATAATATTCTTTTGCAAATATAATCACAAATTGTATTTCATATTTTGATAACGTATTTGTTCAGTGCAACGTCAGAATTCAGAATTATTTGCCTCAATCCAATCATGAAATTCTTTTGCTACAAGCTAAGCCCCTACTTCTCTCTGTCCTAATTACCCAGACTTATTTCCCAATCTCTTCGCTTTTATATGTTTACTTTTGGGGGGGTTTGTTACTGTTATTATACTTATCCTTCAGTGGTGTTATTTCCTTTATTCTATGAACGCCTGCTCTTAAGAGTTAATTACCTCCAAAAGAACTATCAGATAAGATCCAAGAAAGTAGACTGAGGTGGTACGGTCATGTCATGAGAAGAGATGAACAGTATATTGGGAGGCGAGTGATGGAAATGGAGGTACAGGGAAGGAGAAGGAGAGGGAGACCAAAGCGAAGGTGAATGGACTGTATCAAGGATAACCTTCGATCAAAGGGATTAACCGGTGATGAAGTGTGGGACAGAGGTAGATGGAGAACGCTGGCCAGAAACATCGACCCCACATAAAAGTGGGAAAAGATGCAGACAAAGAAGAAGAAAAAGAAGAAGAGGACAATAAGTCCTCCGTTATTAAGCAAGGAAAGAATTGTGGTAGTCTATTGGAAACGTCCTTGCCTAGCGATCTGCTGGACTGGGGTTCTAAACCCTCTCAGGTTCGATGGTTTCTTGTAGCGTCTGAAACCCCACCAATCTTGTGAGCTATGGATGGGAGATTTGGGTTTCGGGATGTCTATAGGTCTACTTGCTGAGTCATCAGCAGCCATTGCCTGGCCATTCCTGGTCCTAGCTTGGGTGGAGAGATGACTTGGTCGTTGATCATATAAATATATATATATATATATATATATATATATATATACAGATAGGTATATATATATATATATATATATATATATATATATATGTATGTATATATGTGTGTGTGTGTTTGTGTGTGCTTGTGTGAGTGAGTTCAGTCTGTAGGGCATTGTCCTGCTAGGGGATTGTCACTGTCCCTTATCTCTGCCATTCATGAGCGACCTTTAAACCTTTAAAGACTCAATCAATTCTATAAATATACTTCTGGTGCCAATGAGCATAACTTGCAGAGATCATTTACTTGATCAATCCTAGAAGAAATCTCAATTATAATTAAAGAATGATTTTGACCAGTTCAAGTGAAAATGGGTTTTGACCTGTTCATGAAAGTCAAATTTGACTATTCTGGTGGTGGTAGTAGTAGTAGTAGTAGTAGTAGTAGTAGTAGTATACATAACAGGCATACAGACCAGGAGCCCAGGAGCGAAATTAGAATTTAAAAAAAAGAAAAAAAAAAGGAATCAATACCTGTCTTCTAAAAACTCATGGACACTTTTCGTCACCATTATTAAAAAAAATTGCTTTCATTCCGATTCCATGTCTGAAGCCTTTTATAAGACTTTCATGAGACTTCTAAAACACCTTTAATGGATTCAACTCTTACATTAGTGCCTTTCCCATTCGAACACCAGAAGGTCCTCATGAGCCAGAAGAAAGGAAAAAAAAAAATTGTGGAGATAAGAGGGCGCTTCTGAGAAAAAGCTCTCGATAGGGCACTTCCACAGAGGCAAGGGAATGAAGGACCCTCTTCAGGTTAAACAAGTGTGCTTCCGTATGATCTTGGGACATTATTCATTGTTGTGTGAAGGATTCTTTTTAATACAACTCTGAATATTTCTCCTTTGTCGAGAGGCGAATGGTTATACAGTGTGTTTTATCTTAGGATGTACAGGTAATAATAATAATAACAATAATAATAATAATAGTACGGTAATAATAATAATAACTATAATAATAATGATGATGAGGATGATAGTATGGTAACAATAATAATAATAATAATAATAATAATAATAATAATAGTACGGTAATAATAATAATAATAATAATAATAATAATAATAATAATAGTAATAATAATAATAATGATAGTACGGTAATAATAATAATAATTATAATAATAATGATGATGATGATGATAGTACGGTAACAATAATAATAATAATAATAATAATAATAATAATAATAATGATGATGATGAGAGTACGGTAATAATAATAATAATACTAATAACAATAATAATAATAATAATAATAATAATAATACTAATAACAATAATAATAATAATAATAATAATAATAATAATAATAATAATAAACACAGGCGTTGATATTAAGGTCATTAGAAAAATTTCTATTGAATGTTCTCAAATTTGGTATGCTTTTTTTATGGAATTGATTTAAACTTTGCATGAATTTGCAACGAAACTAAAATCATCAGTCTCTGTATTTCTATTCTCTGGATACTTCAAAGTTGAAATGTTTAGAAGGTGCATATGATCCTCCAAGAAATTTCTTCTTCTTTTGACCTTCTTAGTCCCACTGTATGGCAGGGTCGCCCGCTCGATATAACTTTTTCCATCTATTTGTATTCCATGCATTTTCTTCCCCCAGTCCCACCCCACCTATATCCCTCCTCATCACATCCATCTATATGATTCACTGATGCCCCACACTCCTCCCATGTTGATTGTACCAACCATGTGTCACACGATCGTACATAATTCATTTTGTATATATTATGCTTGTATCTTCGCTCTTCCCTCACACTAAAAAGAACCAGAATAAACATGTCTGCGTTTCTCCTAAGTAACATTGTCTGTTTCTCGAACATGTAATTTCCTGTTGCCTTGAGGTTTTGTATATAAAGGAGAGTGTTCTATAATAAATTAACTCAGTTGCTTTCACACTGCCTTTGAGTTCACAACCTTCTCTCGGCCCGTCACATGATCTATAGATATTCATGCAGGACTTGTGGATGTGCAGTCCTTCGCTAGCTAATTACATTTTTCCGCGCTTCTAGGAATACTTCTTTTGTTTTTATCTTAATTCTATAACTGAAATAATTGAATAATAAGGTAACAGTAACATTATTACTGGTCAATTATTGCTATTTTATCACATAAAGTATGCATAAACCATAACAGACAATGTCTCTATTTGTAAAATGTGTTATTCCTGAAAACATTATTCTAGACCCCAAAAGGTACTCACTGTTGAATAATCATTGATTATAATAAAAGATGACTGAACCCTAGCCACATTTCTTTATTAACAAACTGCAAATCATTTTAAATAGAATGCTATACATATACACTGCAAATCACCATTAGCGCTCTTATTGATATTACTATTACTACTTTTATTATTATCAAGAGGAAAGGGGTTTGTTATTTGCAATAATGTATGAATGGTCTGAATCACGTGACTTTTATTCTGTATCCTATTTGGCATGCTATGAAAAGCTACACATATTTGGTATCCGAGGTACTTTTAATAAAAAAAGGACTTGATTCACGGAATAGGCTAGCCTTTTGATCTTAAACTTATATAAGCTAAATTCTACAATATAGAAGACCTGAATATAGAGAGCAGAAATATAGGACTGAAAATGAATACGAGTAAATAACGTTCAATGAAAATGCAGAGAAACAAAAAATAAGGGTTATGAACTAACCTCTAGAGATTGTTAAAGAGTATACGTACTTAGGACAGGTAGCAATGTAAGTGTTTACCCAGGACGCGAGTCCGAACTATAGTGATAAGCATGGGATAGGTTTAAAGGCCGCCCATGAATGGCAGAGGCAAGGGACAGTGACATTGCCCTAGCAATCAGGACAATGCCCTAGAGACTGACCATATATTATATGATCACCGCCCAAGCCTCCTCTCCACCCAAGCTAGGACCAGGGAGGGCCAGGCAGTGGCTGCTGATGACTCGACAGTTAGACCTATAGGCTCCCCCAAACCCGCCAACCTTAGCTCACAAGGATGGTAAGGTTGCAGACACCAATGGCACTAACGAGGGAGCTTTTGATAAACAAAATGAGATTATGAAAAATAAAATGCCACTTTTTCATAAAACATATATATCTAATGAGATGGTCCTACCAATATTAACTTATGCATCAGAATCTTGGTTTAAGTCTTACAATATAAGCTAGTTACAACTCAAAGAGCTATGGAAAGAATGATGATGGAAATAACACTAAGAGTCAGAAAAAGAGCGACATGGATATGAGAGCAAACTAAAGTAGAGCATATTCTAATAACATGTACGAAAAAGAAATGGACATGGGCAGGACATATAATGAGAACGACGGACAAAAGATGAACATTAAGAATAACAGAATGCGTCCCACAGCTTGCAAACAAAGCATGGGGAAGGAAGAGAAAACGATAGATCGACGAACTAGGAAAATTTGCTGGTATAGACTGGCATAGAGAGACCATAAACAGACGTGAGTGGAAGGATATGTCTGAGGCCTTTGTCCTGCAGTTGATTGTTACGACTGATGATGATTATGACGATAATGTACATTGCTGGTACTTCTACTCAGTTCGTTTGATTTGCCGCAAATATTATGCGAAAATTGTACTTCCATCACAACGAAGACTCATCTACCTGATGGTTTGCAAATTAATCTTTTTAGTGTTCTATATTGAAAGGTAGAAGCCTACTTTTTTTCCAGGGCGATATATTCTTTTGCATAATGAGCATAGTACTGAATATCCTACATAAACGTGTTTACCTTAGTATATTACGTATGACGCCTTTGATGCAATCGACAACTGCAAATCCTAACATATTTTCAAATATATCTATATAGATATATAAATATATATATATATATATATATATATATATATATATATATATATATATATATATAAGTAATTGTCTAAATTATGCATCGATGTTCTACATCCCACTGCGTTTACGAAACATACTGAATTAGTTTAAACATTTTATTTTATCTGGATATTTTGTAAACTCTTACCCTTCCAATACAAAACAATATTGAATTCAAACACAACACCCTGCTTTGAGTTACTATAACTTCAAGTAGTTACGGTAATTAATCACCAAGATAGTATTTTTGAAGCCTATTGGTAACGTCCCGGCCTAGCGTTTTGCCGGACTGGGGTTCGGGTCCCGCTCAAGCTCGATAGTTTCTTGCAGTGTCTGCAACCTCACAATCCTTGTGAGCTAATGATGTGAGATTTGGAAAACTATAGGTCTACCTGCTGAATCATCATCAGCCATTGCCTTGTCCTCCCTGGTCCTAGGTTCGTTGGAGAAGGAGCTTGGGCGCTGATCATGTTTATCTATGGCTAGTCTCTATGGTAAATATCCTGCTAACCAGGGCAATGTCACTGTCCCATGCCTTAGCCATTCATGAGCGGCCTTTAAACTATTAAACCTATTTGCGATTATGTATCCGCCAATTAATAAACAAAGGGGCAAGACTGATAAAAGGTCTCCACCCCGAGAAAGGATTACCCCTATACTAACTGAATTATTATTATTATTATTATTATTATTATTATTATTATTATTAAATGCTAAGCTACAACCCTAGTTGGAAAAGCAGGATGCTATAAGCCCAGGGGGCCGAACAGGGAAAAGAAACCAGGAAAAATAAAATATTTTAAAATCATTGAAATAAATATTTCCTATATAAACTATAAAAACTTTATCAAAACAAAAGGAAGAGAAACTAGATAGAACAGTGTGCCCGAGTGTACCCTCAAGCAAGAAAACTCTAACCCAAGATAGTGGAAGACCATGGTACAGAGGCTATGTCACTACCCAAGACTAGAGAACAATGGTTTGATTTTGGAGTGTCCTTCTCCTAGAAGAGCTGCTTACCATAACAAAGAGGAAAGTAACCACTGAACAATTAAAGTGCAGTAGTTAACCCTTTGGGAGAAGAAGAATTGTTTGGTAGTCTCAATGTTGTCAGGTGTATGAGGACAGAAGCTAGAATAGAGTTTAAGCGATGTCAGGCAGGGCAGCCGATTGGGACTACGGTCTACCTCAAAGTCCAAGTCCTTCAAAAAAAAGAGCAACCGTGCTTACCACATACAAAATGAAAAAAAAAAAAAAAAAAAAAAGGAGAGTGTAAGATATGTGCAAAGACTCCTCAAGTTATCAAGTTTAGAGAACTGCTACACATCGTGCAACCAACAAATGGTGTAAATATGAGAATAGTTACAGATGTTTTCAAAGTTACTGAAGTCAAGATGTATCTCTACTGTAGGTTCTTGATCTTTCAGATATGCGGGCCCAAGACTATAAAACAATCTCCGAAAGTCCGAAGATATTAAGGTTTTCAAGAATAAGCTGAAAACTTTCTTGTTTCTTAAGTGCTTCGATAATGTGGATTTGACAATTAACGCAGAATACTCGGTGGGATACTCATAACAACTTAGGAATGTACTAACAATATTATTACTACATAAGCTACAATCCTGCTTGGAAAAGTAGGACACTTTAAGGCCAAGGTCTCCAACAGGGAAAATACCCAATTGAGCAGAGGAAATAAGAAAACAGATAGAAAAGTACGACTAAGTGTACCCTCAAGCAAACGAATTCTAACGACAAACAAATCTTGTTGGTCCAGTAGGGCACAGGGTTTCCATTTGTGACTAGACCAGAAAAAACAGCTCTTGAAGTAAGTGAGTAAATAAATTCCTTAATTTACAATCGTGAGCAGCAAATAGCTTAGTTGACTATCACTACAGATTATGTTTTTATTAAAGAGCTGTCCTAATATTTTGATGTTTTATGCTTTAAAATTTATAGTGTAGAGTTTTAACATTACATTGCATCAGTATACCTTGGTCCGATTGAAAAAAAAACAGCGAGAGAGAGAGAGAGAGAAAGAAAAAATTATCTTTCGAATAACTTAAAGATTGGGTTTACTTCTCTGGAGATGGGGCATTGCCTATAATCTAGGTACGCCTCTGAATGCATTCAGTCATAATATATATTTATATATAAATATATTTATATATATATATATATATATATATATATATATATATATATATATCAGTTGTTTTAAAGCTATAAAGTCAGCGGTGGCTTTAGAGAGAGAGAGAGAGAGAGAGAGAGAGAGAGAGAGAGAGAGAGAGAGAGAGAGAGAGAGAGAGGACCATTCTCACGCTGTCGAAGCAGTAGACAATAAGAGGTGAAAGGTCAGCGAGGGGTTGTAGAAAGTGAAAGGCAGATTCCCGATTCATTTTGTTTTTCGTTTCCTGGAGGAGGAAAGTTTGTCTCAAGGGCCGAAACGACCGTAACCCCACGCTGACAAAGGGTCAGAGAGAGAGAGAGAGAGAGAGAGTCAAAGTCAAAGTAAAAAACCTTTATTCCATTATAAAATGGTTATTCTGTTACATAGTATAAATTATTTACATAAAATCCACAATAATTTAGGATATACAGTATATACATTCAAGTAAAATTTAAAAAAATATTGCTTTAGTTTCTTTTATACATTTTCTTATTTCCAGAGGTAGTTTATTCCAGCAAGCTGGGCCCCTTATTGCCATTGAGAGAGAGAGAGAGAGAGAGAGAGGAGAGAGAGAGAGAAAGAGAGAGAGAGAGAGAGAGAGAGAGAGAGAGATCCCAATCGGAAGATGTTGTTGTCGAAATGTGCTTGGGGGAAGAAGGAAAGATGAGCAGAATGACCTGGGAGTAAAGTGAGTGAGATGAGATCAGTAATAACAGAGAAGAGGGCGGTACTGAGAAAGTAGTGAGATAGAGAGTGAAAGCAGCATGGCGAAAATAGAGAGAAATAACAGTTGTTGTTTCAGACAAGAAAATGCCATCAAAATTCAAATGGATTATCTATAAGAGAGTTATCAGGCCTGTACTATTATATGGGTCAGACCAAAGATTATATGGGGCAGACACTTAGGTACTTAGGAGATAAGAGGAGGAACAATTGGAAATAACCGAGATGAGGATAAGATAGATTTTTTTAATATCACTATAGTTGAAAGGAAAGAGAGTTACAATATAATGTAATGTAAAAGATAAGGGTATTGAAGCATAAGGCCAGATTTTACTAATAATGCACAAGGCAATTGCGACAGTGAAAAAATATGAATAATAATATAGCTTCTTGTGAGAATGAATGATCAGATATGAAAGAAATTGATAAGATTGAAAAAAAATATATGAATCAAAATAATATATTTTTTCTTGGTATGAGATAATCAAGCTGTTGTGAGTAAGGATTTATTCGTGTATCAAATGATCGTTTTGATGGTCATATTTAACCATAGATATCTTTAAGATAAGGGAATAAATGGAAGAGTACTACTTTAAATGTTAGGTAACAAGTGTAATTTCCAAGCTAAACAATTTGGGCACAGTCTGGAATTGGGTTAATGTAAAGAGAGTAGCATCATCTGCATAAACAACAATCTTGTTTAGGAGCTCAATTAGTAAATATGAGTCTTCAGTCTAAAATTTCCAGGAGAAAGACTGGACGTTTTAAACTTATAATTTTCATCACAAATAAAATTTCCAGGAGAAAGACTGGACGTTTTAAACATTTTTCCTCACAAATTCTGTAAGTCCATCAATCCACGGCCAGCATGTTTTCAAAAAAAGGCCCCAGTCCGGAGAAAAGCCATGGGCAATCTACGACCGACCGAGCGACTATAATTGGGAAGTCAATCCTATTGGCATTCTAATAAGATTAATCCATAATATCGCTTAAATAAAGATAATGAAGAAATTCTCATTAGTATTATCATCATCATTATCATAATAAAAAACTGGCTACCTTTCATTAATCTAATTCCCTGGTCACAAGTACTGGTAACACCATCTCTAGTCTACCCCAGGCCTGAAATAAGCAAGAAGAAATAGAAGCGAAGAGAGGGAAATCATATGAGAGAAAGTAGCCTACCTGTAGTTATAAAGAAAAGCACTACCCTCCAGCCAAGGCCTCCACCTCATTGGCTACATGGGTCCTGGTGACTACTCGTCTACGATAATTGTCCTAAGTTCAGAGGACCACACAAATTTTCTTATTGATATTAACAACCTTGGCTAGGGTTACAGATTGGCATATATATATATATATATATATATATATATATAAATATATATATATACTATATATATATATATATATATATATATGTATATATATATATACATATATATATATATATATATATTATATCTATATATATATATGGAAGAAGGTAACGCACCTCAATAGCTGCTCGATTACGATAACTGTCCTAAGTTCAGAGATCCCCCCAAAAAAATTTCATTGAAATTAACAACTTTGAGTATGGTCACAGACTGGCCTAAAGCCAGCCTGATCTAAACCAACAAATAAACGAAACTAACACACTGCGTTAAGGATTATTTTTGCTTTCATTAATCATTGGTGCCAGGCTTAAATCTTAATTAAATGTTTAAATTCTTGCCCTGAAAATAAGAAAAATATTATTAATAACCTAGGAGATTAGTTTGCTTCCAATTCCTCCTTATCTACATTCTGCAGAATTTCATAACCCCCCTCCCAAAAAAAAAAAAAAAAAATTTTCTCGATCATACACGCCTACCAATCGCCACCCTCTCTCTCTCTCTCTCTCTCTCTCTCTCTCTCTCTCTCTCTCTCTCCCTCTCTCTCTCTCTCTCTCTCTCTCTCTCTCATACAAGACAAACACCACAAGAATTTGCCAGGTCAAATACATTCTCTCTCTCTCTCTCTCTCTCTCTCTCTCTCTCTCTCTCTCTCTCTCTCTCTCTCCTCTCTCTCATACAAAACACACCACACGAATTTGCCCGGCCATATACATTCTCTCTCTCTCTCTCTCTCTCTCTCTCTCTCTCTCTCTCTCTCTCTCTCTCTCTCTCTCTCTCTCTCTCTCTCTCTCTCTCTCTCTCTCCGGATTAAACCAATTAGCTGTCCTGTTTTTTTTTTTTCATTTTCCTTCATGCAGAATTGACCTAAACACGACTCTGAATATCAAACAATGTTTGTTTGTTGCAGCTCAAAATGGCAATGATGAAACCCGTCCTGTATGCTATTAGCAGCATCAGCAGTGATAATACAACAGCGTTTTTCATTTCGTAATTGCTCGATCTGTTAATCACTCGAAATTGTTCGCTTGACATCTAGTGCTCTAGTTTTCGAAACGCTTTATGACACATACACACATATACATACATACATACATATATATATATATATATATATGTGTGTGTGTGTGTGTGTGTCATATATATATATATATATACATATATATATATACATATATATATAAATATATACACATATACATATGTATATATAAATATATATATATATATATATATAAATATATACACATATACATATATATACATATGTATATATAAATATATATATATATATATATATAAATATATAAACACACACACACACACATATATATATATATATATATTGGAGTTCTTTTTAGCTGATACAAACTATGATATCCATTTACGCCTGTATATATTTTCACTGTGGCCACAATATATACAGGGTGTCCCATAAGTCTCCATACAAACCATTTCTATTTTGTATTTTTATCTGAGATACATAAATCAGCTCAACACCATTATAAACATAAATCCAGATGTTCTTAGAAGCAGTGGAGGAGACTCATTGCAATGGGTTTCAGACATAATTACAGTCATATAAAGCATATTCTATAGATAAAAATGGTTTATGTCAAGAAACGTTTATTTTACCTATGTATGGAGATTTATGGGACACCCTGTATATATATATATATATATATATATATATATATATATATATATGCAGTATATACAGTAGATATATATATATATATATATATATATATATATATATATATATATATATATATAGTATATATATATGGCTTGCAGTGGTCTAGTTACGGCTGATGATGAAATATATACAGTATATATATATATATATATATATATATATATATATATATATATATGTATGTATATATATATATATATATATATATGTATGTATATATATATATATATATATGTATGTATGTATATATATATATATATATATATATATATATATATATATATATATATGGCTTCCAGTGGTCTAGTTACGGCTGATGATGATGATATGTATATAATATATATATATATATATATATATATATATATATATATATATATATATATATAAATGGCTGCTCCACAATGTGTAACCCTTCCAGTTTAGAGATGAGGTTGCTAGTCCTCTCCCTAACCCCACGGATATTCAAGCAACTAATATCCTGGCTTCATGGTTCTCCAACTGAGTACTTTCCTGATCCAACTTTGCTTATTTTCCCTAATGTGTATTGACTATTCACCTGTGAGATTAGATAGAAATTCCACATAAACTGCATACAAACAGAGATCTAAAAGGGTTAAATGACATAAAAGAATGAATTTCACAAACGAGTCTCCTGGCTAGTACAGTGGTAAGGTGGTTCTGCAGGGTAGTAGATCGATCCCAGTCCAGCTGAGACTATTTTAGCTGTTTAATGGGGAAGGTACTACTGTGGTTGGACACCACTGTGTGGGGTTAGGCTAGTCGAGGACCCACATAGAGAATGGAACCCACAATGTGGGGTTAGGCTAGCCCAGGACCCACATAGACAATGGACACGACAGTGTGGGGTTAGGCTAGCCCAGGACCCACATAGACAAAGGACACGACAGTGTGGGGTTAGGCTAGCCCATGACCCACATAGAGAATGGACACCAAAATGTGGGGTTGGGCTAGTCCAGGACCTACATAGACAATGGACGCCAGTGTGGGGTTAGGCTAGCCCATGACCCACATACAGAATGGACACCACAATGTGGGGTTAGGCTAGCCCAGGACCCACATAGACAATGGATGCCACAGTGTGGGGCTAGGCTAGCCCAGGACCCACATAGACAATGGACGCCACACTGTGGGGTTAGGCTACCCCATGACCCACTTAGAGAATGGACGCCACAGTGTGGGGTTAGGTTAGCCCAGGACCCACTTAGGGAAATGGGTCCTGGGCTAGCTAGCCCATCTGACGTTCTGGTGTGCATCTCTTCAGATGATGCTGGAATTGAAACCAGACGCCTTGAACCTTTAAAGAGAGAGCAAAACATGAGATTTTATCTTGATACCGCGACCTTCTTAGACTCGGCCTGATCACCAGGACCCGTTTTCTCAGATAAGTGTTTAAGGTGTTCTGGGCTGACATCGGGTTGATAGATATGAATGTAGATAAATGAGTGGTTAAGAGAATGGAAAGGACGATGAATAAGAACTTAGTAATGATGCTGTGCAGCCAAACGATATTAATGTTGGTAACCTTAAAACAATTCTGAAAAGTCAAACAGTATTTAGGGTCTATAAAGATAATTTATTGGAGCAGATTATTCAGGATTTAAGCTAAAGGTAGGTATTATTCATACTAAAGATAAATTAAAACCAGACCACTCCGCTTTTAGAGTGTAGTTGCCAAGAATTTCCAGGCAGACTCTTGTCATGACTGATAATAGTCACTGTCTGGAAACCTCTGGCAATTATACCATGCATAAGGGCGTGGCCTCCTTTTTAGCTTTAGATAAAAGTACTCAGTCAACCACGAAAGGAAGATAAATGTGTCAAGAGTTCTTTCAGCGGAGGAAATAATGGAAAGGGTGTGTCTACCTCAAGGTGAAAAGTGAGGAAGATATCCATCAAGAGGCATGTCGCTCAAACTGGATTATTTGAAATTGAGCATTGAAAGCTTGAATTATGAACGTTCCTATCAAGCGGTAAAAACTGTTGTTATTCTTGTCATATAAATAATTAGAAATGTCACTGCCTGGTGTTCTGCTGGACGGGAGATCGAGTCTCGCTCAAACTCGATGGTTTCTTGAAGTGTCTACATCCTCACTATCTTTGTAAGCAAAGGATGGGGTGCATGGGAGAGCCTATAGGTCTACCTGCTGAGTCATCAGCAGCCATTGCCTGGCCCTCCCTGATCCTAGCTTGGTGGAAAGGGGGCTTGAGCGCCGATCATATGGGACGTTGTCCTGCTATGGCATTGTCACTGTCCCTTACCTCTGCCATTCATGAATGGCATTTAAACCTTTAAATTGCCGTGACATTACAATCGGTCTTGTAATGGCGAGATGAAGCGTGAATTCAGAAATCAGAAATTGAAGATCAAGCCTTCATTACAGGTTTAAAGGCCGCTCATAAATGGCAAAAGCAAGGGACAGTGGCAATGCCCTAGCTAGCAGGACAGTGCCCTGGAGACTGACCTTAGATACATTGTCAACGCCCAACTCCCCTCTTCACCCAAGCTAGGATCAGAGAGGGCCAGGCAATGGCTGCTGATAACTCAGCAGGTAAACCTATTAGGCTCCCCCAAGTCCCGCATCCTTAGCCTGCAAGGATGGTGTGTTTGCAGATACTACAAGATACAATCGAGCTTCAACGGAACTCGAACCCCAGTCCGGTAGACCGCCAGGCGGGGACGTTTCTAATAGGCCACCAAAATTATCTGTCGCTGATTTTATTTCTAAAAATACAGACTTCATTTTGAGAATGTTGAACCAAAGTAGAATACAACCAACTTAAAGGAATGAGTTTATAAAATGTTAATTTTCATTTTCCTGAAAAAATGCAAGTAAAAATTCCTACCTATTGATACAATATTCATAAAAACTTAATTACGATGAAACGTAGAATAACGTTGAAATTCGTCAAAAGTTTGCATCTTTTTATAGTCTTATGAAAGTTAGTCAACAATTTAAAATAAATGCAAATACATTAATATTAAATTCCACTAGTTTCAACCATTTTAAATAATTTGAGAATCACAATAATTGACTTTAGTCTTATTTAATGTAAATAACATCACTTATGGCTATACCAGGGTGCGCTACCCGTCAAAAAATTACGGTTACATATTTAGATAGAGATGCACACACGCAACCCCCTCTCACCAGGGTATGACTACTCCCTCTATCCCTCACCCCAGGGGTGGGGAGAGACTGATTTGTTATAAGTCTGGTAATGCCGCTGAGCGTGATCGGAGCAATATATATATATATATATATATATATATATATATATATATATATATATATATATATAAAATATATATACAGTATATATAATATATATATATATAAATATATATATAATATACAGTATATAATATATATATATAATATATATATATATATATATATATATATATATGTGTGTGGTGTATGTATTATATATATATATATATATATATATAGTATACAGTATTATAATATATATATATAATATATATATATATATATATATATATATCACTTTTTCTTCATTATATAGAGAAGATGGATAATCAAGAAATGCACTCTTTTTCCACTACCTACAAATTTGGATTGTAAAATCTTTAGAACCAAATGAATGTAATTTTCTGTAAAGCTATGCATCGTCTCCTACAATTTCATCATCATAAATCTTTTTCGCTGCACTCTCGTGTTCTTAATTGTTGCTCAGGTAACCCAAAAGTGGACCTTGGCTTAGCAGCCACACTTGGAAGCCGGTGTAAATTTTTAATGAACTTCTTAAACTTCCCAGAAGGATGTATCCATTTCATTCACTGTTCTTACTTTTTATTCTCTCTTTCTTTTAACAGGAATTGTACATCTCGCCTAACTAAAAGTGACTTCAGGAGAAAAAAAAATTATAAAAAAAAAAAGTACTCTCACAGACGCGTTTATCATTTTTCAACTGACCAAGGATGATCCTCGTGTGTAGATAACTTCCGTAAAAGGCTGCTAGCCTATATTAAACGTCCATGCCTTGCATTCTGTTAGATGGGAGTTCGATACCCACTCAAGCTCGATAGTGTTTTGTATCGTCCTTGTGAGCTAAGGATGCCCCCCCCCCCCACCCCCTCATCCTACAGGTGTACTTTCTGAATCAGCAGTCATTGCCTTGTCCTCCTTGGTTTTAGCTAAAATGGGGGAAGGGGGCTTAGGCGCTGATTATATGTATATTTGGTCAGTCTCTAGGACATTGCCCCGTCCCTTATTTTTGCCATTCATGACGCACCTTTAAACCTTAAACCTTTAAATGAGCTGCTGCACATATCGCAGAAGGCCCATGAGTAATACATCTTCACTATAACATTTTTCTCACATTGCGCCACTCACCTTATGTGGCACACATTGTTGAGCGCCATCTAGCGAAAGCTTTTCACTTCCCAAGGGTAACTCTGGAAAACCTCAAAATTTTCATGGTCTCGATATTTGCCTTAGAATGCTAAATAAAAAAAAAAAGGTGGGATTTCATGGGTATAAATGTGGTCAGTGCATATTTCCTTTTATCTGTTACAATTATGAAGGATATTGAAAGGTATTCAAGTTTCGCCATGCGACTTATTATCATTGTCACCATTCGCTAGCTCATAAACTCTGCTGGCTCTTAAGGCCTCGATGTTACCCACAAGTCAGTGTCGCTTTAGGAAGATGTTGCTTCCAAGATGAAAATACTCACGGTAGGATAGGAAGAGGAGGAACTTAGTAGAGTAGGTAGTAGGTTGGCCAGGGCACCAGCCACCCGTTGAGATACTACCACTAGAGAGCTACGGGGTGTTTTGACTGGCCAGTCAGTACTACATTGGATCCTTCTCTCTGGTTACGGTTCATTTTCCCTTTACCTACACACACACATCGAATGTTCTGGCCTATTCTTACATATTCTCCTCTATCCTCATACAGCTGACAACGCTGACATTACCAAACAATTCTTCTTCACCCAAGGGGTTACCACACTGTAATTGTTCAGCACCCACTTTCCTCTTGGTAAGGGTAGAAGAGACTTTTTAGCTAAGGTAAGCAGTCTTCTAGAAGGACACTCCAAATTCAAACCATTATTCTCTAGTCTTGAGTAGTGCCATAACCTCTGTCTTCCACTGCCTTGGGTTAGAGTTCTCTTGCTTGAGGGTACACTCGGGCACACTATTCTATCTTATTTCTCTTCCTCTTGTTTTGTTAAAGTTTTTATAGTTTATATAGAGATATTCATTTCAATGTTGTTACTCTTCTTAAAATATTTTATCTATTTCCTTATTTCTTTTGCTCATTCGGATATTTTTCCTGTTGGAGCCCCTGGGCTTATAGCATCCTGCTTTTCCGACTAGAGTTGTAGCTTAGCAAGTAATAATAAAAATAATAATAATAATATAATAATAATAATAATAATAATAATAATACACCCTTGCGTAAGATAGAGAATTGCGATCGCTTAAAGAAATATGTAAAATATAACTGATTGTTATTATGAGGTAGATCCCGTTTATTCTTAAGGTCTGATGAACAAAGGATTTTAATGATCGTGCAAACAGCTGCTTGATTAATCATGTAAATTGGACGATTTATCTTTCCCTACTGCTCACTATTCTTCTTTCACTGCCTTTATCATGCCTCTCGCCTTTTCGCTTTGAAAACTAAATATATATTGTTTATCAACTTATATTTACTTATCTTATTTTTCATATCTCAAAATATATTTATTGTCTATTTTTTTCCTTAATGAGTAGGTTTTAAATGAATGAATTTGCGTACATCAATAATAATAATAATAATAATAATAATAATAATAATAACAACAATAATAATACTATTATTATTATTATTATTATTATTATTATTATTGCTCTTATACGAGTAGTGTACTGGAAACGTCCCTGTCTCGCAATCTGTTGAACGGGAGTTGGACCACCGTTCGAGCCCGATAGTTGCTAGTAGCGTCTACAACCTAACCGCTCTTTTGAGCCAGGGATAGGGTCTTGGGTGAGCCTATAGGACTATCTGCTGAATCACCTCCAGCCATTGCCTGGCCCCTCACTCGTTCTACCATGGGTGATGACGAGGCTTGGGCGCTGATCAATCTTGAACTGTTACCCATAGATATATTTTTTTGGTTTAATATTAATTTCTAATTTTATGATAAAAGTGATTTATAGGAAATATGGTTAATGATTTTAATTATGATATATGCTAAGGAAACTATTATAAATCATGTAATTTCAAGGACTACATAGTATATAAAATAATGTAAATATCCCGATTGTATAGTAGATTAATGTTAATTTGTAATTATAATTATTGAAATTTTTTAATGTAAAATTTGTGGTCAGTAAAAATCTATCTATCTATCCATCTATCTATGTTTAATCTCCAGGACATTGTCCCTGTCTCTTATTTCTACTACTCATGAGTGACATTTAAACCTTTAACAGTAGGTTAAAATG
>NC_090766.1:14505307-14508392 GCF_036898095.1 Palaemon carinicauda | reverse complement strand
AATATTGAAATAAGCTGACTGGTGATGCGGAAAAAGATTGAAATAAGCTGGATGTAGATGAGCAATATGATTAAAATAAGCTGACGGTATATTAAAATTATGATTAAAAATAAGCTTGATACAGGTAAACAATAGAAAATAATCTCTAAAGATGTGAAATTGTAAAATGAAAAAAAAAATAAATAAAAAAATCCATTTAGACGCCATCTTCGAGGTCCACTTCCTCATTCCCAACAAAGGCGCCAAATTTTGGCATCGCGTGTAGTTAATATTCAGGTGGTAGGACTTCATTATCATGAAGGAGAGAATCCTGAAGGATGGATATTACGTTGAGAGAGAGAGAGAGAGAGAGAGAGAGAGAGAGAGAGAGAGAGAGAGAAGATGGATGGATTAAGATTACCTTGCCTTATGCAAGACACGGGCTCTTGCGTTGGCAGCCCGTAAGCGAATGCTAAATGAAAAACAAAGAATTTACTTTGAGAGAGAGAGAGAGAGAGAGAGAGAGAGAGAGAGAGAGAGAGAGAGAGAGAGGAGAGAGAGAGATATTAAGATTACCTTGCCTTATGCAAAACACGGGCTTCTTGCGTTGGCAGTCCGTAAGCGAATATTAAATGAAAAACAAAGAATTTACTTTGAATGAGAGAGAGAGAGAGAGAGAGAGAGGAGAGAGAGAGAGAGAGAGAGAGAGAGAGAGAGAGGCCTTGAAGCTGTGGTTACGTGCTGATGCACGTAAAATGCAAGTCACGGGCACGGCTCTGCGTAGCTGACGATCATCAATCCGTTACGTTGTTTGCAAATTACGATGAATCGTTTGGCTTAACTCAGACTCATACACAGTTTGTATTTTTTGCGTTTTTGTTCATTCTCTTGTTTTTTTGGTAAATCATTCTTATTTCTCTTATTATTACTGTGGTTCACACATTTCTCATGAAATGATGTATTCTGTACTTCATTTCTCTTATTACTACTGTGGTTCACACATTTCTCATGAGATGATGTATCCTGTACTTCATTCAGCCATAACAAACTGCTGCGCTCTTGCATCAATCTTGCTTAGCTGTCAAATACCAAAACAATGAATTTCCTGTCGTCAGGCATTCGGAAAGGTGACACCAAATAGACATCAGTTAATGACAACAAAGTATTATCTTTTATGCAGCTTGGAATTCGCAGCATGATAGCAATGGCCACTGGCCATTTTAGGTCAGTTAAAAAAAAAAAAAAAAAAAAAAAAAAAAAAAAAAAAAAAAAAAAAAAAAAAAAAAAAAACATACATTGACATTTCTCTGGCAACATCGGCTGGACGCTCACCTTGTCAGTAGTACTTGTTAGCAGATTTCCACCTCGATTGTCAGGAATGTCCTAACCTACTGACCTGCATATTCGGGACGATTGCCCGTCGCTGTTTAGACAATGGCATCTGCAGTTTAGGCTGGCGAGTGAGTGGTCCAGACGGGAGAGGTCAGATAAGTTCAGCAAAGACGTGGTCACTCTAGTCTGGGCAGTAGAGTCTTCGGCCCGTGTTTGTGTGTGTGCGTGTTGGGTGCCTGAAGTAAACATCCACACGTCCAGGGTATTAATTCAACCAAGTGTGGCCATATGCTTCCAGTGCCGGACGAGGCGTTTGTCAGGTGCGATTAGTGGAGTGAGAAGGGATGTCGGGTCCTGTGCAGTGCAACGGGGATGTTTTCAGTGGCGAGGATGTGAGTTGGAGTGTCACTTTTCGAGGTGCAAGTTTTCGAAGTTTTAGTAAATAAGCATAAAAAATTACGTGTGCCTGAGTGTGGTTAGAATTAAAAATATTGAAAGAGTTAAGTCCCGTCGACTACGCTGTATTTCGTGATGCTGTTGATTAGTGATGAAGTGATAACATTGTTCGTGCACGACAGTAATTCAAAAGGTTCAGAATAATTAGTTCCACATAATCCCTGTGAGAAATTTTCTTTGAATTTAACTCCTATTATTTAGCGGTGCGATTACTCCTCCAACCCTCATAGATTCTAACAGTGTTATTTAGTGATGCATGAAGGAAGACAATTCATCTGTGAAATAATAAAGAGAGAATTTGATTTCAAGGGGGTTTTATGTGGAGGGAAATCTCTGTGCCAGGTGTGCATAATTATATTCTCCAGCGAGTGAGAGAATATTCCATGCAATTTTCTTTGATTGTAAGACCAACCGGTTATTGTGCCACACGAGGAGGATTGGATACTCTCTCTCTCTCTCTCTCTCTCTCTCTCTCTCTCTCTCTCTCTCTCTCTCTCTCTCTCTCTCTCTCTTTCTATGTTGATAGTTCCAAAATAAATTATATTTATGCTTCGTCTCCTCTCTCTAATCTCTCGATAATTTCAAAATAGAGGCTATTCAATCTCTCTCTCTCTCTCTCTCTCTCTCTCTCTCTCTCTCTCTCTCTCTCTCTCTCTCTCTCTCTCTCTCTCTCTCTCTCTCTCTCTATGTTGAGTTCCAAAATAAATTTTATAATGCTTCGACTCTCTTCTCTCTAATCTCCCGATAGTTTCAAAATAGAGGCTGTTCTCTCTCTCTCTCTCTCTCTCTCTCTCTCTCTCTCTCGTCTCTCTCTCTCTCTCTCTCTCTCTCTCTCTCTCTTTATGATGATAGTTCCAAAATAGATTTTATTTATGCTTCGATCCCCTTCTCTCTAATCTCTCGTTAGTTTTAAAATAGGTCCTATTCAATCTCTCTCTCTCTCTCTCTCTCTCTCTCTCTCTCTCTCTCTCTCAAGGGTCTACTTCATCTGACCTTTTAAAATTCATTATATCTTTCAAATAATTGTGGATTTCTTACTATTACACCACTTATCGGATTCAGTTCAGTGCCATTATGAAAATTTAATAAGCTGACCCTTGACCTGACCTCACCAGCGAGAATCCTGAGATCGGTCATGGAAGGGGAGAAGCGATTTAGGTCAGGTTTTTTTATATGATAAAAGTATGTCTCTGTTGACCTAAGAAAGAGGTTTTGTACCTGATAATTGTTTGAATGTGGTGCATCGCAAATAGGTAGGAAGGGGACACAGAGTTAGGCAACATCATAGCTGAAGGCCGACAAAATATACAATATATAT
>NC_090766.1:14495307-14500307 GCF_036898095.1 Palaemon carinicauda | reverse complement strand
AGTTTTCATAGGAATGAATGATATTCCCGTCAGTTTTCATCGGAATGAATCATATTCCCGTCAGTTTTCATAGGAATGATATAATATTCCCGTCATTTTCATAGAAATTAATGATATTCCCGTCAGTTTTCATAGGTATGATATAATATTCCCGTCATTTTCATAGAAATTAATGATATTTCCGTCAGTTTTCATAGGAATGAATGATATTCCCGTCAGTTTTCATAGGAATGATATAATATTCTCGTCAGTTTTCATAGGAATGAATGATATTCCCGTCAGTTTTCATAGGAATGATATAATATTCCCGTCATTTTCATAGGAATGAATGATATTCCCGTCAGTTTTCATAGGTATGATATAATATTCCCGTCATTTTCATAGAAATTAATGATATTTCCGTCAGTTTTCATAGGAATGATATAATATTCTCGTCAGTTTTCATAGGAATGAATGATATTCCCGTCAGTTTTCATAGGAATGATATAATATTCTCGTCAGTCTTCATAGTGATGATTGATATTCCCGTCAGTTTTCATAGGAATAATGATATTCCCGTCAGTTTTCATAGGAATGATATAATATTCCCGTCATTTTCATAGGAATGAATGATATTCCCGTCAGTTTTCATAGAAATTAATGATATTCCCGTCAGTTTTCATAAGAATGATATGATATTTCCGTCAGTTTTCATAGAAATTAATGATATTCCCGTCAGTTTTCATAGGAATGATATAATATTCTCGTCAGTCTTCATAGTGATGATTGATATTCCCGTCAGTTTTCATAGGAATAATGATATTCCCGTCAGTTTTCATAGGAATGAATGATATTCCCGTCAGTTTTCATAGGAATGAATCATATTCCCGTCAGTTTTCATAGGAATGCTATAATATTCACGTCAGTTTTCATAGGAATGAATGATATTCCCGTCAGTTTTCATAGGAATGAATCATATTCCCGTCAGTTTTCATAGGAATGAATGATATTCCCGTCAGTTTTCATAGGAATGATATAATATTCTCGTCAGTTTTCATAGGAATGAATGATATTCCCGTCAGTTTTCATAGGAATGATATAATATTCTCGTCAGTTTTCATAGGAATGAATGATATTCCCGTCAGTTTTCATAGGAATGATATAATATTCCCGTCATTTTCATAGGAATGAATGATATTCCCGTCAGTTTTCATAGGAATGAATGATATTCCCGTCAGTTTTCATAGGAATGATATAATATTCCCGTCAGTTTTCATAGTGATGATTGATATTCCCGTTAGTTCTCATAGGAATGAATGATATTCCTGTCGGTTTTCATAGGAATGATATAATATTCTCGTCAGTTTTCATAGGAATGAATGATATTCCCGTCAGTTTTCATAGGAATGATATAATATTCTCGTCAGTTTTCATAGGAATGAATGATATTCCCGTCAGTTTTCATAGGAATGAATGATATTCCCGTCAGTTTTCATAGAAATTAATGATATTCCCGTCATTTTTCATAAAAATGAATGATATTTCCGTCAGTTTTCATAGGAATGAATGATAATAATATATTCAGTCGTCTTTAAAGGAATGATTGGTCAATAATGTATTTACAAGTCTCTTTGGTAATTAATTTTCTACGCAGTTACAAGTTTTATGAGAATATATCGTAAAATGTATAGTCAATGAAGTATTTGCAAGTCTTTATAGCACTGACTCGTCAAAGAAATATCTACAAATCTTTATAGGAATGCATGATTCTTAATAGGAATGAAATGGAAAAATATATTCCGAAGTATATACATGTATGAATGGTAAAAGTATCTAAGTCTTCATTGGAATATATTATGAAAAAGGTATGCACAGATCTTCATAGTAATGAATTGTCAAAGAAATATATCGAAGTCTTTATACGTATGAATATTCACATAGTTATGTTTTTCATATTGCCAGTGGCGTAGCTAAAGGGGGGGGGGGGGAGGTTGCGAAAATTCCCACCCGGGCCTCTAAGAGAAGGGTCAGAAAATAAAAGTATATAGACTTTTTACTAACTAATATCCGCTCCCCCACCCCAAAATTTCTAGATACGCCCCTACATACTGTAACAGGAATCAATAAATAAGATTCTATTTACTAGATACAATAAATATTAAAATTCAGATTTAAAAATATCTATGTGAATGATTATCTATAAAGACGTCGAATAATGATTCAGTATACCAGAATACATGTAAGTGTGTATGTGTGTGTGTGTGTCTTCGTGTCATATGAAGGTCAGTCTATCTGAATCTTTCAAATTACAGTCTTGTCAATCTATAATGTACTGCATTTTCACCTGCACCACGCACTTGCACTCTTGTATTGCCGCATGCATTGGCCTTTTTTGCATCTTACTTTTTTAATGTCCATTAATTTAACATTTGTCAGATATCTCTTGTGAATCTATCTTTTACTGTGTTTATCATTTTGCTTCTCGTTCTATTATTACCTCTATTTATTCAGTGATCTCGAAGTTTTTTTTTACGGTTTATGGGATATTTTTTCGTTGTCCGAATCTTTTGAAATAAATCGTATTGTTAGAATTTTTTTCCTTGCTTTGCAGAGCAAATTAACGTGTCAAGTAATTTCTTACTGTAAAGAAAAAATCCATAACTGTTTTTGGTAAATATTATTAACAAGATTATACAAAAAAAAAAAAAAAAAAAAAAAAAAAAAACGAAGCCCAAGTCTAATATCTCAAAGGATTTGTTATTAATTTCGCTGTATTTTTCTATATTTACTATATTTGTGTTTATCATGATAAAATTACACGTATAGTTTCTGGAAAACTATGAATGAATTAAATAAATAAATGTACAATAAATAACCTATTATCATTGTAAAGATTATAGAAGAATCTTCAAATTAATAAACGTTGAAGTAAACAGTAAAACATAAAAATAAATATGAATATATGTGCACAAATACATAATTATCGAGATACTTTGAACGGGAACAAGATATATATATATATATATATATATATATATATATATATATATATATATATATATATACACAGTATATATATATATATATATATATATATATACATATATATATATATATATATATATATACATATATATATATATATATATATATATATATATATATATATATATATATATATATATATATATACTGTGTATATATATATATATATATATATATATATATACAGTATATATATATATATATATATATATATTCATATATATATCTATATATATATATACATATATATATATAATATATATACAGTATATATACACTATATATATGAATAAATAAAAACTAAGAAAGACACAAAAAGTAATCCCATTCCCCGTTAAGAAAACTTGAGAGATCCAGGACAATAAATCCTTCAGTGACTGCTCTTGACCACAAGTCTCAATACGCTGAGAGACGCCCAACATGTCATTGTTTATGTATGTTGTTGTTATTGTTGTCATTGTTGTTATTACCTTCCCTCCCGCCAGATTACCCATCCTCCTCTTCAGGGACAGACAAGGACGTCGAAAAGGCCTCCTCCCTGGAACTCCTCGAAGGGATTGACATGGAGATGGAGGGGGAAGAGGAGGAGGAGGAGGAGGAGGAGGAGGAGGAGGAGGGAGATGATGAATACGCAATGGAGGCTCTGGATACTTTTCTTGGTCTCCTTAATCCCATTTATTGTAATTTCTCTACTTTTATTTGTTATCCATTTTTAATTCTTAGGTCCAATTCCAAGGGAAACTTATTTTGGAAAATAGTATAGAGTTTATTTTAATATGACGTATGGATATAGTTATATATATTATCTACTTTTATTTCTTATCCATTTCTTAGTTCCAAATCCAAGGGAAACTTATTTTGGATAATATTTTAGTATGACTTATGGATATAGTTGTTATATATATATTATCTATTTTTATTTGTTATCCATTTCTTAGGTCCAAATCCAAGGGAAACTTATTTTGGATAATAGTATAGAGTTAATTTTAGGATAACTTAAGGATAACATTGTTAGTATATATATTTTCTACTTTTATTTATTATGTGATTTTAATTCTTAAGTTAAAATTCAAGGGAAACTTATTTTGGATAAAAGTATAAAGTTCATTTTAATATAACTTAAGGATAACGTTGTTATTATATATATTCTCTACTTTTATTTATTATGTGATTTTAATTCTTAAGTCAAAATTCAAGGGAAACTTATTTTGGATAAAAGTATAAAGTTTATTTTAGGATAACTTAAGGATAACGTTGTTATTATATATATTCTCTACTTTTATTTATGTGGTTTTAATTCTTAGGTCAAAATTCAAGGGAAACTTATTTTGGATAAAAGTATAAAGTTAAATTTATGATAACTTAATGATAACGTTGTTATTATATATATTCTCTACTTTTATTTATGTGATTTTAATTCTTAGGTCAAAATTCAAGGGAAACTTATTTTAGATAAAAGTATAGTTAATTTTTAGGATAACTTAAGGATAACGTTGTTATTATATATATTCCCTACTTTTATTTATTATGTGATTTTAATTCTTAGGTCAAAATTCAAGGGAAATTTATTTTGGATAAAAGTATAAAGTTAATTTTAGGATAACTTAAGGGTAACGTTGTTATTATACATATTCTCTACTTTTATTTATTATGTGATTTTAATTCTCAAGTTAAAATTTAAGGGAAACTTATTTTCGATAAAAATATAAATTTAATTTTAGGATAACCTAAGGATAACGCTGTTGCTATATATATTCTCTACTTTTATTTATTATGCGATTTTAATTCTTAAGTTAAAATTTAAGGGCAACTTATTTTGGATTAAAATTTAAAGGTAATTTTCAATTTTAGAATAACTTATGGATAAACTTCAGTTATTATATATTTAGAGTTTTCCTTATTATTCAGTTTTCTTTCTTAGCATGTAAAACCTAACCATGAAATCATGGTAATAATTATTTTCATTCCTACTTTCC
>NC_090766.1:14485307-14490307 GCF_036898095.1 Palaemon carinicauda | reverse complement strand
CTTATCATATTTACCGCAACATTTTTGTTACTTTATTCCATGTAAGGGATTAGGGATTTATTAACAAAGTTATTACAAACGCAGGATTAATAACGTTTGCAATTTGGTTCAATCCATTTTTTTTGTTCAGATAAATCATTTATTTAATATGATTAAATATAAAGTGCATAATACAATCAATCTTGAGAATTCGGTGGCAATTACCCATTCTACTCTAAACTAGACTACAAAGTCCTATTTCCAGCCAGTCTAATGCCTGTTTCCAGTTTTAAGTTATTTTTCCAGTTGTAAGCCCCATTTCCAGTTTTCCCGTTTCAAGTTCGTTCTCTAGTTCTCAGTCCTCTTTCCAGTTTTCCAGTTTTAGGTTCTTTTTCCAGTTTTAAGGCCTGTTTCCACTTTTAAGTCCTGTTTCCAGTTTTAAGTTCCGTTTGCAGTTTCAAGTCCTGTTTCCATTTTTCCCGTTTAAGTCCTTTTTCCAATTTTAAGTCCTGTTTCCAGTTTCCTGTTTTAAGTCCTGTTTCCAATTTTAGGTCCTGTTTCCAGTTTTCCTGTTTTAAGTCCTGTTTCCAATTTTAAGTCTTATTTCCAGTTTTCCAGTTTTAAGTCTTGTTCCCAGTTTTAAGTCCGGTTTCCAATTTTAAGTACAATTTCCAGTTCTAAGTCCTGTTTCCACTTTTTCATGGAAACTGTGTATTCATTCCTACGATAAATACTAAGCACTTTATCACAGTCATGCAGATTCCCATTTCAGTAAGAGCCATATTGCAATTTTTTTTTTTTTTTTTTTTTTTTTGCCATTTGAAAAATGTTCACTGCAATATACGTTAATTCATAAACTTGCAAAAGAGCATCGTGGGGGCGTAAAAGCATTAAGAGCATTAAAAGCATGGCTCTAACAAATGTGCTGCATTTGCGCTAAAATTGCAGACCTTGATAAATGGTTGCATATACCAAAGGAAGATTAAAAGGAACCAGAAAATGCTGTAGTTTTGTTTCATTCTGTTTTACATAAAATTATAGCGTTTCTGGGCCATAGAATTTACTTTACGGCTTATCATATTTATTGCAACATTTTCGTTACTTTATTCCATGTAAGGTATTAGGGACTTAGTGATAAAGTTATTACAAACGCAGGATTAATAAGGTTTGCTATTTGGTTCAATCCATTTTTTTTCATATTAATCATTTATTTAATATGATTAAATATAAAGTGCATATTACAATCAATCTTGAGAATTCGGTGGCAATTACCCATTCTACTCTATTTCCAGCCAGTTTAAGTCCTGTTTCTTGTTTTCTAGTTTTAAAATCTGTTATTAGTTTTAGGTCTTGTTCCCAGTTTTAAGTCCTGCTTCCAGTTTTCCAGTTTTAAGTCCTGTTTCCAGTTTTCCAGTTTTAAGTTCTTTTTCCAGTTTTAAGTCCTGTTTCCAGTTTCAAGTTCTTTTTCCAGTTTTAAGTCCTATTTCCACTTTTACGTCATGTTTCCAGTTTTACGTCATGTTTCTAGTTTTAACTTCTGTTTTCATTGTTAAGTCCTGTTTCCAGTTTTCCAGTTTTAAGTCCTGTTTCTGATTTCAAGTCCTGTTTCCAGTTTGAAATCCTGTTTCCACTTTTTCATGGCAATTGTGTATTCATTCCTACGATAAATACTAAGCACTTTTTCACAGTCATGCAGATTCACATTGCAGTACGATCCATATTGCAATTCGTGTTTTTTTTTTCTTTTTTTTTGCATTTGAAAAATGTTCACTGCACTATACTCTAATTCATAAACTTGCAAAAGAGCATCGTGGGGGCGTAAAAGCATTAAAAGCATGGCTCTAACAAATGTGCTGCATTTGCGCTAAAATCGCAGACCTTGATAAATGGTTGCATATACCAAGGGAAGATTAAGAGAACCCAGAAAATGCTGTAATTTTGTTTCATTGTATTTTACATAAAATTTTAGGGTTTCTGGGCTATAAAATTTACTTTACGGCTTATCATATTTATCGCAACATTTTCGTTACTTTATTCCATGTAAGGTATTAGGGACTTATTAATAAAGTTATTACAAACGCAGGATTAATAAGGTTTGCAATTTGGTTCAATCCATTTTTTTTTTTTCAGATAAATCATTTATCTAATATAGTTGAGTTTATAGTACGTATTATAATCAATCTTGAGAATTCGGTGGCAATTACCCATTCTACTCTAAACTAGACTACAAAGTCCTATTTCCAGCCAGTTCAAGTCCTTTTTCTAGTTTTCCAGTTTTAAGTTCTGTTTCCAGTTCTAAGTCCTGTTTCCCGTTTTAAGTCTTGTTTCCAGTTTTCCAGTTTTAAGTCTTGTTCCCAGTTTTAAGTCCGGTTTCCAATTTGAAGTCCTGTTTCTAGTTTTAAGTCCTGTTTCCAGTTTTGAGTCCTGTTTCTAGTTCTAAGTCCTGTTTCCAGTTTTTCATCGCAACTGTGTATTCATTCCTACGATAAATACTAAGCACTTTATCACTGTCATGCAGTTTCCCATTTCAGTACGATCCATATTGCAATTCGTGTTTTTTTTTTCTTCCCTTTTTTTTGGCATTTGAAAAATGTTCACTGCACTATACTCTAATTCATAAACTTGCAAAAGAGCATTGTGGGGGCGTAAAAGCATTAAAAGCATTAAAAGCATGGCTCTAACAAATGTGCTGCATTTGCGCTAAAATCCCAGACCTTGATAAATGGTTGCATATACCAAAGGAAGATTAAGAGAAACCAGAAAATGCTGTAGTTTTGTTTCATTCTGTTTTACATGAAATTTTAAGGTTTCTGAGCAGTAAACTTTACGTGGTAGGAATATCTGATTAAATATTTTTCTTTTTAGGGAAAGTTGCATTTTACTTTTCATAATCTCTTTTTGTTAAAAAAAAAAAAAAAAAATCTCTCATCGGCTTATCATATTTGGTACAACATTTTTTTTTTACTTTACTCGATATAATGGATTAGAGATTTATTAACAAAGTTATTGAAATGCAAGATTAATAAAGATCTTAAAAATGAAGGATTAATAAAGTTATAAAAAACGCAGGATTAATAAAGATCTTAAAAATGAAGGATTAATAAAATTATATAAAACGCAGGGTTAATAAAGATCTTAAAAATGAAGTATTAATAAAGTTATAAAAAACGCAGGGTTAATAAAGATCTTAAAAATGAAGGATTAATAAAGTTATAAAAAACGAAGGGTTAATAAAGATCTTAAAAATGAAGGATTAATAAAGTTATAAAAAACGCAGGGTTAATAAAGATCTTAAAAATGAAGGATTAATAAAGTTATAAAAAATGCAGGATTAATAAAGATCCTAAAAATGAAGGAGTAATAAAGTTATAAAAAACGCAGGGGTAATAAAGATCTTAAAAATGAAGTATTAATAAAGTTATAAAAAACGCAGGGTTAATAAAGATCTTAAAAATGAAGGATTAATAAAGTTATAAAAAACGAAGGGTTAATAAAGATCTTAAAAATTAAGGATTAATAAAGTTATAAAAAACGCAGGGTTAATAAAGATCTTAAAAATGAAGGATTAATAAAGTTATAAAAAATGCAGGATTAATAAAGATCCTAAAAATTAAGGATTAATAAAGTTATAAAAAACGCAGGGGTAATAAAGATCTTAAAAATTAAGGATTAATAAAGTTATAAAAAATGAAGGGTTAATAAAGATCTTAAAATCGCAGGACTAAAAAGTTACTAAATACGCAGGACTAATTATTTTAGGAAGATCGCAGGAATAATAAAGTTATTAAAAACGGAGGACTAATAAAGTTGATTCCTGAGTCTAGTTAAATGCGATGAACACTAGAAATGTGTTAATAATTTTTTTTCTTTTATTGAAGGCCTTTTTATTGCATGCCTTCTGTGTATTACATTACCTCTTGTCATGTAATCAATTTCGATTTTCTTGTTTCAGTTTATATTAATCATTGCGGTGATATTTAAAGTATACAGCTTGTTTCCCAAAGCGTTATACAGTTTTTTCTTTGTTTTTCTTTTTTTTTTGAGTTTTGTTAAATTCGATAATCCTGAAATGCGAATTATTATTGTAATTCATGTAATCGGCCCATTTTTTATACTTTGAACAATTTAAAATTTCCCTTAAGATGAATATTGAGAGAGAGAGAGAGAGAGAGAGAGAGAGAGAGAGAGAGAGAGAGAGAGAATATCTATAAGTGCCCCCAATAACTTAATCGGTAAGGGGAAGCGCACGAATACATAATATATATTAGGTTCTCGAAAATTATATTCTATTATCCATTCAAGAATGTAAAATTTAAAGTAATTACTCAAGGTTGTAGTTTTTCCTAGATTGCATTAAAACCCCGGGAACATAATAGGATGTAAGTGTTTAGGAAGCAAATATCCAAAGACAGGTTAAGGAGGTGCAAGGGGTGAGTGGCGAGTTAGAAGAGGTTACAATTACTTTATAAATTTGATCGCTTCCCACTAAAGTTCCCGGTTGTGTTGTCCTAGTTCAGCTTGAATTAAAAGTATTATTATCATTATTATTATTATTATTATTATTATTATTATTATTATTATCATTACTTGCTAAGCTACAACCCTAGTTGAAAAAGCAGGATGATATAAACCAAGGGGCCCCAACAGTGAAAATAGCCCAGTGAGGAAAAGAAACAAGGAAAAGTAAAACATTTTAAGAATAGTAACAACATTAAAATAAAACTTTTCTATATAAACTATAAACTGTAGAATAGTGTGCTCGAAAGTAGCCTCAAGAAATAGATCTCTAGCCCAAGACAGTTGAAGACCATGGTACAGAGGCTATGGAAGTTCTTACTATTCCTGGTCAAGTTCCGAATACAAAATACAATGTGCCAATATCTTTATGATTAATGGAGAAAAAGTCATCAGTATCCCAAGTATCATTCAATACCCATGGCTTTTTCCTTGTAAGTGCATGTCCCAAAACTTCACTACCAAATGACTGATATAATTTGTTCCTAATATCACATCATTCTTCA
>NC_090766.1:14472807-14480307 GCF_036898095.1 Palaemon carinicauda | reverse complement strand
TATATATATATATATATATATATATGTGTGTGTGTGTGTGTGTATGTGTATGTGTGTGTGTGTGTGTACGTATGTGTGAGAGACTTATCCTGTTCAAGTAAAACGCAAATGTACTCGATAAACACGACTCGTACAAATGAGTTATGAGCTATTTTCATTTGTTTACACATACACATATGTATCTTGATCATTCTATTCCTTGTCTGAATATCAATTCTCATTCACTTAATGAAATGAAGTAAACAATACTACTACAAATCACCGTCTTCTCCCTCTGTCATATAAACAATGTCCCTCGCTTCCCAATAGATGGCGACTCTGGAAAAGCAGCAACACTCCTCCTCGAATAAACACGAGAGTGACGTGTCCCTCCAGCTGGAGGCCCTCCGGAGACGACTCTCATCCCTCGACTCCGAGCTCAAGGAAAGCGAGCAGGACAAAGAAAAGAGGCTGCAGGATCTGGAAGAGAGGCGCAATCAGGAACTCCATCTCATAAAGGATCTGGGTAAGGAAGAGGGGTCCTGATTTGAATTAAGGACAACCTCGCCACATTAAAGGAGTTTTTTTCCAGATTGGTAGCTATAAAGGATTTTTATGTTTATTTGTAATATTTCATTTTCTCGCGATATATTTAATTGTCTCTGCTACGTTTAGGATCTCTTCTCAATAAGTTGATTATTTTAACCATCCATCTTCCATAAACATTGCTATTCAGTACGAGGTGGTTGTTAAGTGTTAACAGAGAGGCGAGGTGAATCCAAGTATAATTTATTGAACAGATAACGAGCTTATATGCAATTCCAACAAACTAAAATAACCGAAGTCAAGGCTAAACAGGTCGTTCTGTCATCAGTGTGGAAGAGAGCAATAGATAAAAACAAAATGCAATAGCATTACATTGTATGAGCGTGTATGAAACACGTGTGGCACAGTTCCCTAAAGATATGATGATTGCAACGTCTTTGCAAGAGTGAATTCCTCATTATGTATAGACCTTTGCAATTGAATCTTAAAGCCTAAACCCTCTTTGCGATATCAAGAAAACTTATTTGACCGTTAAGTTGATTAAAAAGCATAATTTTCAATTTATTCTCAGAGATTAATTTAAGTTTTTATTTCTATTCTTGATTTTGAAAGAGGTAATTTTGATTGTAAGCTAATTTCATGAACTCGCTTGTTGGTACACTCACCACACACTTTACTTCTACCATTTTTCTGTATTTCCAACAGGTGTGTTAGACAGGCTAATTAGACAGCATAGGTGGCCAGGTGGTTTATCATGAAAATAGCTTTTTCTTTACTTCAATCCCTTGTTTTTAATTGTCATTCCTTATCATTCCAAGTTCATCACTAATGTTCTTCAGTGATGAGTTGTTCCTATTTGCTAATTCTTTTTTTTTAATAGTTATTCTATTCCGCGGAAGCCTATTTAATTCGGTACATGGTAGATGAGTACGCATGTTGTGATTAGAAAATATACAGCTGTGTTAGTACAAGTCACACTTGTTATCAGGTCACATCTTCATTCATGTTTATAACTTATTTTCATTACAAATCCACACACTAACGATAGATATGCGTAAGTCTCTGCAAGTTGTGGAATGATCTTCCTAATCGGGTTGTTGAATCAGTAGAACTTCAAAAGTTCAAAGTTGGAGCAAATGCTTTTTTGTTGACCAGGCGGACATGAGTCTTTTTATAGTTTATATATGACATATTTGTTTTTGACGTTGTTAATAGTTTATACAGTATATGACATATCTCTTTTGACACTACTTTTTTTGGAATGATTTATTGTTAATTTGTTCTCTTCAGTTATTTATTTTCTTATTTCCTTTCCTTACTGGGCTATTTTTCCCTATTGGAGTCTCTGGGCTTATAGCATCTTGATTTTCCAATTAGGGTTGTAGCTTGGATAGTAATAATAATAATAATATACTTGTATATTTATTTTTAGTAAAAACCTTTAGTGTGGTCAACCAAACGCCCTTTTCCAGTGCTAAAATACAAATTTCAACCAGGGAGGTTGATCTTATAAAAATATAAAAAACTTTATGTGAAACTCGAAAAACACCAAAAAAATCTTATGCTCTTAGTAATAATTTTGGGACTATCTTTAAAAGTTTTATAGGCCGCTCATGAATGGCAGAGGCAAGGGACAGTGACATTGCCCTATCAAGCAGGACAATGCCCTAGAGACTGACCATGTATACAAATGATCAGCGCCCAAGGTCCCCTCTCCACCTAAGCTATAGGCTCCCCCCAAACACCCCCATCCTTAGCTCACAAGGATGGTGAAATTGCAGCGACCAAAGGAACTAACAAGTCTGAGCGGAACTCGAGCCCCAGCTTGGTGTTCACCAGTCGGGGACGTTACCGAATCGGCCACCACAACCCATAAAGATTTGCCTTGTAAAACTTTTTGGAAAGCTAAATGTAAATTGTAGGAAACTATGTTGAGCTTTAAAAAAAAAAAATAAATAAATAAATAAATAAATAAATAAGTAAATATATATATATATATATATATATATATATATATATATATATATATATATATATATATATATATATATATATATATATATATATATATATATATATATATATATATATATATATATATATATATATATATATATATATATATATATATATATAGGAGCAGCGCAAACCTGAAGTAGGAAGAATATTCCTAAGCCTCTGGCAGTTGAGGGAAAGAGATTGTCACTGAACGAAAAACTACCCCGTACGTTCTGAAAAGGATTTGATATAGCCTATGCTAAAGGCAATTAATATCTTTGTTAGATGTTGATTGTAAGTCATCCTCTCATCACTCCTTTTAATCTATGGATTGTGGATACAACAGACATAGTGACACAAGTCTTTATTGAATCTATAACCAGTCCTACTTGAAAATGAGCCTCTTATGTTCTCAAGTACATTATGAAACAAAATCAATGTTACTCAATTGTTTATAAATTTGTGACGAACCTGAAAGAGGTAGAAATCATGGACAAGCTCTCGAACAACTAACTTAATCTAACGACAACACAGGTATTTAGAAAATCCCAAAGGTCACGTAAGGGTAACAATTGCATGAGTACATTAAACGCCTTTTGTCAATCAGGCTGATTTTGGCATAAAAATTGACAGTATAATAACGGTAATGAAAATGAAGTTGAAATTAGCTTGTTACATTAAACGGCTTCTGTCGTTTCATTTGATCAGTCAGATGGCAGTTACTGCATGCTTTATATTTTTTTTTTTTACGTGTGTTACTTGTTGTACGTGCATTACATGGTTCCCACCCCCTGAAGCAGATATGAATATGGAAGAGGACAACCTGTCATAGAGAGTCGTAATGTTGCTAGGTCGTCTTGCTGTAGATATGCAGGTTTTAGGTCAATAAAAAGTGCCCACTGAATCCATGTTTTGATACACTTCTGGAGTTTGACAAAGTACAAGCGTGGGCCCAATCCTTGGCATCTCCATGTTTTGATACACTTCTAGAGTTTGACATAAAGTACAAGCGTGGGCCCAATCCTTGGCATCTCCAGTAATACCATGTCATATGAACTTCGAATTCAGTAGCTGTGCAGTAGATCGGTGGGAGGGGTGTGAGACGCCCTGGATCAATTGATATCTGGTAGCACGCTTTTCAGTAGCAGCTGACAATTGACATGAGGTAGGACGTTTCTCAGTAGCAGTCCTAAATAAGGAGAGGTAGTAACACAACTGAGGGTAAGGGACGTCATCCTCATCCAGTGGTTGTTTGTTGGATATGGGCATGGGGAGGCAAGGTGGGATCAACAAGGGGGTATTCGATGTCCTACAACATTCACCTCAGCTTCAGTCAGCATTTTATGGTTGCCCCCTTGGTCAAGAGTGGAGTGATTGATGAAATTCTTGACAGTGGGGAAGTGGCTGTTCAGATAGGCAAGATGTCGACATCAGGAGGGGTGGCTCGCACAGGTTCTGGCAGACACTGTACCCAGTGCAAAGAAGGTTTACTAGGAGACACGTCTGCAGCAGACTGAAGGCGACTAATACTGATCATTCTCTGAGGGGTATAGATGCATTTTGATCTCCCCAACAGTTGTTGAGGGAGCTGAAAAATCTTGACTACATGGTCAACTGGCGACTGTAAGTACTACTCCAGGAGGTATGATTTGAGGGAATCATAAAGTATAGGTGTTTCACTTTGCTGACAAAGCCAATCGAAGATTTTGGAAAGGTGCCATCGAGAATCACAGCGAAGACGTAGTCTGCTTTACTGCTTGAGAGGATCACACCCATGAAGCGGAAGTCAATCTCGGTGAACTGAAACCATGCAAACACATCTTTACTGGAAAAAGGCGAGAGTTTCATTGTGGCAGGATGGACATATGATTTGGGGTATGTGCTAGACATCGTTGAAGGATACGGCAGACAAATGGGAGAGCTGGGAGGCGGGCTGGGTGTTCAAGGAACTCCGCTGGTCACCGATGTGACGGAATTGAAGGATGTAGGAATCAAGAACAAGCTCTTCAGCAACAAACTCTATTTAGCAACAACACAGGCATTTATAATCTCTCAAGGGGTCCCATAAAGGTGACAAAACAAAAGTCATGCAAATTCAATAAAAACAAAGTGATAAAAAATACAGATTTCGAATACAGAATCTGCAGTGCGTTAGGATGTATTTTGGTTAATACCTGTAAAAGCATCTCTGACGAGCAACGTCTCATTTAACATTCATAAAGAAAGCGGCCAAAATTAGCAGTCATAAACAAGTGCTAATCAATAAAATCAACAGTTGAGTTAAAAATTTTCCCAAGATAATGCAGTGGTAAAAATTATAACCTTTAACATCGGAAATGAATAGAAATTAATGATTTACAATATAAATCACAATATTGACAAATTAAATCTCACCTTTTCATGTTTCAAGGATTAATAAGCTAGACGAATAACCGAGTTTGATAATATCCTGAGTGGATGAAAGTATTAACTCCAATCAAGTCTTTTTCATTTTTCCTTTCGTGGCTATAATACATAGCTGTTAATATTCACATCAGTAGTCCAATCTCTAATAGACCAGGGCATTGTCTTAACCCTAAGTAGGAACTTTCTATGACGAATCTTGGTATATACCCCCTTTCTCAAAGTCCCATCAGTAGCCAATTCTCACAATATACCATCAATTTGAGAAGGATTTTGATATTAATATTCAGATGAATTGTGAAGATTATTCATTCTCAAAGTCTTGAGATGTATAAAGATATCAATTTTCTCAGTCAAAAATGTTATACGTAATTGGGCTAATTGTAAAGAGTACAGTATCTGGTGTTTATAGTTTATGTCACATTATTACTCCCATATCCTAATGGATTTAATATGGACAAAATTTCACATGGTATTCGGGAAAAGACTTTTTTGTTATTAAGATGTAAAATATAGTTTCTAATATAACATAGCCATAATTGCATATTTGATAGGGAATTTTACAATTTTATCATTATGTTTCCGTACGCCATAAATAGAAATCATTCATATACATATTATATAAACACTAGTGTACATGACCTGTGAAAAATGACGGCTAAATATTTCGTTAGATATGCACACCTACGTATACTCCCCATGATATGATTACGCCTCTCTTCACTATAGGAGGGAGGGAGAGCTGAGCGTTATGGAATATATATATATATATATATATATATATATATATATATATATATATATATATATATATATGTATATATATATATATAGCCAGACATTTGCTTTTAATGATATATGGAAGATATACATATATATTATACAAATTCATATATATATATATATATATATATATATATATATATATATATATATATATATATACTGTATATATATATATATATATATATATATATATATATATATATATATATATATATATATATATATATATATATACTGTATATATATATATATATATATATATATATATATATATATATATATATATATATATATATATATATAGAGTTATGGGTTAGAGTTCTCTTGCTTGAGGGTACACTCGGGCACACTATTCTGTCTTATTTCTCTTCCTCTTGTTTTGTTAAAGTATATATAGTTTATATAGGAAATATTCATTTTAATGTTACAGTTTTAAAAATATTTAATTTTTCCTTGTTTCCTTTCCTTACTGGGCTATTTTCCCTGTTGGGGCCCCTGGGCTTATAGCATCTTGCTTTTCCAACTAGGGTTGTAGCTTAGCAATTAATAATAATAATAATAATAATAATAATAATAATAATAATAATAATAATAATAATGTTAATAATAATAATAATAATATAATTATACATATTGTTTATATTTATGCATACTATTTTTTACATATTTTCATCCAACACCATATCCAAAGGAAGACAAACTAATTTTTATTAAGGATGGCAAGTCACGAGTTCATATTTACTATGCAAATCGCCTCATAAGATTTCAGCACAAACTTAGGAAAGTAAGGGATTAGAATAACTTGAGTTCAAAGAGTAATTCTATTCAATTCTTATCTCATCCATTACCACCTCCCTTTCATCTTGACAACTTTATTTTGCATAGTTTACAAAGTCAGTACAAACTTTAAGCGCTTACTAACTATGATTCTACTTGTTCGTACATTTTTTATTATATATTGAGAAATTAACAAAGATCATGGAGGTTATTATCCATAAAAATATACAGAAAAAAAATGTTCGTTTAATGTTTTGAAGACAATACAAAAAGAAAAAATAAAGAGGCGATTATTTTAATTTCATCAAAAAAGAATCCTTTTAAAGATGCAAATCTTGTATAACGTTTAACCTTAAAATAATAATAAAAAGAAAAAAAAAAGATTAAGAAGTGATAGATGAGTTTCTCTTTCTGTAGGTCTTGGTTTCTCCACACATAAAAGTGGTCTTTGAAACCTATTAGTGTCATGTACAGTAACGTTCTCCCTCTCCTTCCTAGTGAAGTTACTATGATCCATAAACGATAGAGGAGTGTCCATAAAAATCACTTTTTTTTTTCAATTTACATTAACACTTTTATCATGTCTTAATTATTCTATTTTATTATGTGTTATTGCTTGAAAGCTAATTTCAATACAATGGTGATATTACGAAATAAACCTTTTGTTAGTACTTGAACAATTTTAATAATTTATGTTTTTGTAATATGTTAGAAATAAATAGGAATTCTGCATAATGAGAGAACACAATGCACAATCAAGAAAATTAATACCTCTGTAATTCAGAGCATCCCAGCTGATTAAAAAAATAAGTTATCCACATCGAAATAAAATATTCCTTAAATTGATAAATTTCTAACTATTCTCCTGCCTTATTTAGAACTTTTGTTTCCGCCTAGTAATCGATGGTAGGCAGATACATGATTCATAATATCTTGAATTTGAATCTTGGATATTCTTAAATTCTTTGGAAATGATGAAGACAGAAGTTTTAGAATCTAAATGCTGTCAAT
>NC_090766.1:14457807-14460307 GCF_036898095.1 Palaemon carinicauda | reverse complement strand
TAGCTCACAAGGATGGTAAAGTTGCAGACACTAATGGCACTAACGAGTCTGAACGGGACTCGAACCCCCGTCTGGTAAATACCAGACAGAAACGTTACTAATCAGGCCACAGCAACCCCTAATCTTTATAAATATTAAGATTTCGACTGTGGATCTAACCTTTGAACTTGACCCTTTAAGGTTGACATTGGTAAATCCTTTATTAAAGAATCACCATTGTGGGTATTATGATAAGGATACCACGAATAATTTAAACTGCCAAAAATCCCAAATCCCTCAATCCTTCATTTATGATGGACTAGATAACTTGAGAGAGAGAGAGAGAGAGAGAGAGAGAGAGGAGAGAGAGAGAGAGAGAGAGAGGAGAGAGAGAGAGAGAGGTCTATCGTAGACACATCTTATTTACGACCTTTCGTCTGCCAGAGTTTTTTTGAGAATGAAGAAGGATTAATGGCGGGAAACCCACCTTGCATAGATGAAGGAATATCGATTACCATTGATGGCGTCCATTACCCCCTCCCCTCCCCAGTACAGTAATTCTCCCCCTCCCTACCCTGTTACTCCTCCCCAAAACCCCCACCTGCTACCATTAGAGCCTAGACCACCCTCTCTTTATCATTGATCTAGGTCACTCGAAATCTAGATCGAAGCAGAGAGAGAGAGAGAGAGAGATGAGAGAGAGAGAGAGAGAGAGAGAGAGAGAGAGAGAGAGCTGTAAGTGGGTGCAGCTATGAGTCTGAAATGCAGTTTCAATGGCGGTTCTATTTTAATGCCTACAGTACACCGCTTGAAGTGCAATGTCAGCACTAAAAGTTTGGTTCTTCGTGCTGACAGTATGCCTTTCATTCTAAGTTGCAAGTAGAGAATCGAGAATATTAATTTATTAATTTATTGTATTTTAATGTTAAAATACATTCCTCTATATAATGAGATTCATGATTATGCAGCTACGTCAAGTCAGGTTCCTTAAACCATCCAAGCTTCCTTGTCCTGTAAATGAATCTCTAAGGTGGCTAAGTCCTTTAATTTTGCTCTCCGTGATCTTTATTATTTGTTTCTTTCATTTCTTTTGTATTTATTATTTAATGATCTTCCAACATGATCAGTAAAGCTGTAATAGTCAGGGCCAGCCATACTAGGTTGGTTTGCTGTGAGCGATCAGACAAAAGTCTCCAACCATCACCAAATCCGGCTAGCGTGGTGATGAAAACTGACCAAACCCCAGACATGAATAAAGACATGTCTGAGGCCTTTGTCCTGCAGTGGACTAGAAATGGCTTCAATTGTTGTTGTTGTTGTTGTTGTTGATCTTTCTTTGTACACATTGTTGAAGATTATGATATGATCAATTAAAGTTTGTCCTCTCTTAATTGTACAGTTTTACTGAGGTATTTTTAGCTCTATCGTTTCAAAATTTGTATAAGTTTCTCTTTTACATATAGATTATGGCCTCTTTTCTGAAAGTTTTCTACTGCACTATAGGAAGGATTATTTACATCATGTGTATACACTATTCTGTAATAATGATTTTTTTAGTACTGGTACATCAGTAGAATTAATTAGTAATTTTTATAATCTATTCTTTCATGCAATATACATTAACACTTTGGCCTCTCGGTAAGACTGGGTGTGCCAAAGATTATTTCTTTGTTAGGATATACGATTTTCATGTTCATAATTTACTCATTACTGGCTAAATTCAACAAAGCTTATTCTCATATCTTCACTAATCATACCAACACTTTTATAAGTGATCCTCGTTCTCCTAAAAAGGATAAATTACCCATAAAAATTCGATGCTTATTCATGAAAAAAAAGAATATTACTTAAAAACCCTCTACCGCTAGAGAGTTGTGGGGTCCTTTGACTGGCAAGACAGTACTACATCGGATCCTTCTCTCTGGTTACGCTTCACTTTCCCTTTGCCTACACATACACCGAATAGTGTGGCCTACTCTTTACAAATTCTCCTATGTACTCATACACCTAACACTGAGATTACCAAACAATTCTTCTTCACCCAAGGGGTTATCTACTGCACTGCACTGTAATTGTTCAGTGGCTACTTTCCTCTTGGTAAGGGTAGAAGAGACTCTTCAGCTATGGTAAGCAGCTCTTCTAGGGGAAGGACACTCCAAAATCAAACCATTGTTCTCTAGTCTTGGGTAGTGCCAAAGCCTTTGTACCATGGTCTTCTACTGTCTTGGGTTAGAGTTCTCTTGCTTGAGGGTACACTCAGGCACACAATTCTATCTTATATCTCTTCCTCTTGTTTTGTTAAGTTTTTATAGTTTATGTAGAAAACATTTATTTTGAAATTGTCACTGTTCTTAGAATATTTAATTTTTCATCGTTTCCTCTCCTCACTGGGCTATTTTCCCTGTTGGGGCCCCTGAACTTATAGCATCATGCTTTTGCAACTAGGTTGTAGTTTAGCAAGTAATAATAATAATAATAATAATAATAATAATAATAATAATAATAATAATAATAATAATAA
>NC_090766.1:14440307-14447807 GCF_036898095.1 Palaemon carinicauda | reverse complement strand
ATCAGGATGGACACCCTTGGCATATAACTTCCACAAATACCGTCTACCTTGTCTAGATATTCAGGATCGTATCCACATCACGTCGAAACCTAGTAGACAAATACTCTTTAGCATTCTCTCTCTCTCTCTCTCTCTCTCTCTCTCTCTCTCTCTCTCTCTCTCTCTCTCTCTCTCTCTCTCTAGGGAATATATATAGTACCGTTTATATTCTGGTCCTTCGCCTAGATTATTCTTAAACAAGGTAATATTGGGTAATTATTGTTGTTGTCATTAGTAGTAGTAGTAGTAGTAGTAGTAGTAGTAAATTTAGTATTAGTAACAACTGTTTTTCAGTGCATTAAATTTCCCCACTAAAAGACATTCTAAACAGAATCCGAGGCCTTCATGAAAAAAAAAATTACCCAAGAAAGCATAACTAAAAAAAACTTAGCTAAGCCAACTTCAACGCCAACGAACTAAATTCATCGGAAGATATTGGTCGATTAAATTCAGGAAGGACATCCCCAAAAAAGGCAGTTGTGTTAGCCTATTGGAAACATCCCTGCCTAGCGATAGCCTGACTGGGGTCGAGTCCCGCTCAAGCTCGATAGTTTCTTGTTGTGACTACACCTCCTCACCATCATTGTGAGCTAAGGATGGGGGATTTAGGAAAGCCTATAGGTCTACCTGATGAGTTTTCAGCATCCATTTCCTGGCTCTCCTTGGTCCTAGTTTGTGTGGAGATGAGGCCTTGGTTTTGATCATGTGTGTATGGTAAGTCTCTAGGGCATTGACACTGTCCCTTGCGTCTGACATTCATGAGCGGCCTTTAAACCTTTAAATCTGGTGGCCTGTTGGTAACGTCCTTGCCTGGTAATCGCTAGGCTGGGGTTTGAGTCCCGCTCAAACTCGTTAGCTTCTTTGGTCACTACAACCTCACCATCGTTGTGAGCTAAGGATGGAGGATTTAGGAGAACCTACAAGTCTACCTGCTGAGTAATCAGCAGACATTTCCTGGCTCTCCTTGGTCCTAGCTTGTGTTGAGAGGGGACTGGGCTTTGATCATAATATTGTCAGTCTCTAGAGCAATGTCACTAATCCTTGTCTATGTCATTCATGAGCAGCCTTTAAACCTTTAAACATGGACAATTAGAGTTCTCATGCTTAGGGTACACTCGGGCACGCTGTTCTGTCTTATTTCCCTTCCTCTTGTTTTTTTAAGTTTTTATAGTTTTTATGTGAAGGATCTAAATCAATGTTATTACTATTCTTGAAATATCTTACTTTCATTGTTTATTCTTCTCTGGTAGTTATTCATTTTCCTGTTTCCTTTCTTCACCGGGCTATTTTTACCCAGTTGGAGCCTTTGGGTTTATAGCATCTTGCTTTCCAACTAATGTTATAGCTTAGCTTGTAATAATAATAATAATAATAATAATAATAATAATAATAATAATAATAATAATAATAATAATAATAATTGTTCCATGAAAGATCAAGTTTCGACCTATGATCCCTAATTATTAAAAAAGCCATCAAAATGTGCTATTATCGTCCCAAAGGTCGGAACCTTTATTGGTCTTCCAATAATTATCATTAACGTATATCGTTTATCCAACGCAATGCTTATTATTATTATTATTATTATTATTATTATTATTATTATTATTATTATTATTACTATTATTATTATTACTTGCTAAGCTACAACCCTACTTGGGAAAAACAGGATGCTATAAGCCCAGGGGCTCCAACAGGGAAAATAGCCCTGTGAGGGAAAGGAAACAAGGAAAAATAAAATAATTTAAGAGTAACAACATTAGAATAAATATTTCTTATATAAACTATAAAATTTTAACAAAACAAGAGGAAGAGAAATTAGATAGAATAGTGTGGCCGAGTGTACCCTCAAGCAAGAGAACTCTAACCCAAGACAGTGGAAGAGTATTAATATAGAGTATTAATAGACACTAGCCAAAATCTCAAAATAGATTAAGGAAACGTTCGTTCTAAAAATATTTCATGCAACGTGATCATATTTCCATGGTACCGATTTAATGATTGTCAATAATGATTTTGCTTATACAATCAGATATCGTCGAAAACTTTGGCTAAAAAAAAAAATGTTACCCATATGATGACTCCATCAAGTCTCACGAGTCTGCAAGAAGATTAAAAATATCTGAGAGAGAGAGAGAGAGAGAGAGAGAGAGAGAGAGAGAGAGAGATGGGTGGAAACTACTCACTTAAATTTCCTCCTTCGCACTCAACTTTGCATTATATCTATGTCTAATTAACTCTAACTTCCCTAATATTGGAATAACTAGGATAATGACAGCATTTAAAAATAATCGCTGAAGAGATGCACAAATTTCCTACCTTTGCTTTTATTAAGCAATTTCTCTCTCTCTCTCTCTCTCTCTCTCTCTCTCTCTCTCTCTCTCTCTCTCTCTCTCTCTCTCTCTCTCTCTCGAATAAAAAACCCTCATTTTGAAAATTCTTAACGTAGCAGTTTTTTATTTACCCCCCCCCCCTCCCTCCCTCCCTCCCTCCCTCTCTCTCTCTCTCTCTCTCCTCTCTCTCCATCTCTCTCCTCTCTCTCCTCTCTCTCTCTCTCTCTCTCTCTCTCTTTCTACTGAAGCTATATATTAAATGCTATACACACTGAAGCAATTGCATTCTCAAGTATAAGTTGCCTTGCATCCTAGAGAACATGATAAATTATTTTAGAATATATAGTAGGGTAAGGCAATTTTGGACAAAGGCAATTTTGGACAAGTAAGGCAAATATTGGACAGATACAATATCTCTAAAACTATTTATAATTTTCGAAAACTATAATGCTATTAGAAATTGCCCAACCTTCTACTTTATAAATATTAGTATGTCTGGTTTTTAAAAAGTATTAAGCACCCCTGCATAAATTGTTGAATATGGGTGTCCTATAATTGCCTCACCTTCATTTTAAGGTTTATCAGAAATAATACATGAAATTATTTTTTCTAAAAATAAATTAGTGGATGATGCTAAAGGAAGGTTTAAAATAAGAAATGAATGAAAAAATATGGAATATCTAGTGTCCAATTTTGCCTCGCCTTGAAAAATGGTAAGGCAATTTTGGACAAAATTAAAAAAAAAACATCCAATTCATAATGTTAAGTTATTAAGTAATAGCTGTTGTAAACTCTCTCTCTCTCTCTCTCTCTCTCTCTCTCTCTCTCTCTCTCTCTCTCTCTCTCTCTCTCTCTCTCTCTCTCTCTCTCTCTCTCTCTCTCTGTGTATATTATATATATATATATATATATATATATATATATATATATATATATATATATATATATATATATATATATATATATATATGTATATATATATATACGTATATTATATATATTATACATATATATATATTCCTAATAATTTTAACTAGAAATATAGATAAATGATAGTTCTTTGAAAATATTTTCTATCATTTATTTCAATAGAAAATCATATTGATTTATAAGAAAATAAAAAAGAAAAAGTTTTCTTTTCATAGAAATTGATAATCAAACCTATTACTAATAAGAAAATAGGGTCAAGTACAAAATTGGAAATAAAGGTGAACAATTCAATATATACTATAGCCATATACGTGACAATTTAAATGCTTGAATATATGACGGGTCTATTTAATTCAACCGAATGCTTAAAAAAACAGCTTCAGTTCTTTTAAATATGGCACTAAACATTCTCTTTGAGGCATGGGTTCCATAAATAAAGGACCATTAATTCCATCTGTAATTTGAAAAAGGTATGTATCCGTTTTGGTGCTCTGGATACTCCTCTACTCCTAATGCCCGGCAGTTGATCTTACTGGAATTAGTATGGACCGGCAGGGGTCACTTGCCTTATTTAGATAGGCGCTGGCGCATCACTATGAAACTGGCTATTCTTTGATGAATTTAGCCAATGAATCTTCAATGGATTTAGTCAGTCTATGGAAAGCGAAAATGAAAGAATTGCCCTCAGTCCTGGGCGTAGTGGGTTGCTAAGAAACTCCCGGTTTGTAAATACTAAAGAAAAATTGAAAATTGGTAATTGGAATGTTAGAACCATGAATCAAACTGGGAAGTTTACAGCTAGTAGAGAATGAATTTATGAAATATAGTTTGGATATCTTGCCCTAAGGAACAGATGGAGTAAGAAGAGAAGGGGTAGGAATAATGATGATGACACCAAGAGCAGAAAAGGCATTAACCAAATGGAGAGCTGTAGGTAGCAGATTATTACTTACAAAAATTAAATCAAAGCAGTGCACTATGAATATTATAGTTTGCTATACGCCAACAAATGATTCCCCTGAAGAAAGGAAAGATGAATACTGTGAAGAACTGCAAAGTATAATAGGTGAGAACCTAGAGAGATATGAAAATTGTGATAAATGACTTTAATGCTAAAGTTGGAAGGAATAATCAACGGATAGAAAATGTGATGGGTGTTGAGGTTCTTGGCGAAGTTGCAAATGAAAATGGGGCACATTTTATAAGTTATTGTTCAACAAACAATCTTGTTACTGGAGGTACTCTTTACCAGCAAAAGGATATCCACAAATATACAAGGATCAAATATCAAATAGAAAACATAGCCATTGATAAAGAGAGAAGGAGGACTCTGGGAAATGTAACAAGCTATAAAAGTTGGGCTCGAGATAAATAGAAGATGACAGATGATGAGAACGGTAATAAGCAATGGAAGAGGGAATATCTTTGGAAGGATAAAATGTACACACCATGACCATTCATTTATCTACACAATCACCACCTTAATGCAATATCTGGCTTGTAATCATATCAATTCATATCATATACAATATATGCACTATACCCTGGTGAAAGGGATTGCGTATCGCCCTGATCAGCAAAGATTTCCAACTAATGTTATAGCTTAGATTATAATAATAATAATAATCATAATAATAATAATTAATCCTAATAATAATACTAATAATAATAATAATAATAATAATAATAATAATAATAATAATAATAATAATAATAATAATGATTGAAAAGAAATACCCGTAAATTAATTATGATTAAATGCTACATATAATATAAGACTATATATATATATATATATATATATATATATATATATATATATATATATATATATATATTATATATATATATATATACATATATATTTATATATATACATATAAAGAGAGAGAGAGAGAGAGAGAGAGAGAGAGAGAGAGAGAGAGAGAGAGAGAGAGAGAGAGAGAGAGAGAGAGAGAGAGAGATTAATAAATCATTGTTTTTCATCTTCCTATCCAAGCATTGATCGATTTCCGACCTTTCTGACTCAAATTCATAAATCAAATCACGTAGTTTATTATTATTATTATTATTATTATTATTATTATTATTATTATTATTATTATTATTATTATTATTATTATTATTATTAGGGCCTATTGAAACTAGAGAAAAAAAAGAGAATTTTTCGCAAGTCCTAAACGGCTTCGGGAGAAAATTTTCGTGCATCTCCAAAAGGATTCAGAAAAAAAAATTGCCATAGACTTAGCATGGAATTCTGAATGATTCCAGAAATCTCTGAACGATTTCGGAAGAAAACTTCCTGAATCTCCTCTCCAAATGACTTCAGAAGAAATAGCCGTAGACTTAGCATAGAGTTCTGAATGACTCCGGAACGGAATCTTCCCGGAAGAATTCTGAACGTCTCCGCCCCGGATACCAAAAGACTTCTGAAGACCTGATCTCTCTCTCTTTTTTTTTTAAACATACCTTGCAACACCTCACGATCTGTATGTACTGTAGCTATGGAAGTTTACGAAGTGAACATTGGGAGGAGGATTTCACTTTACTCACAGAGCTCGCGTTCTGGCGGAACAGGTAACTGACTGAGAATTTTGTTACAGCTACAGGATGAACTGGAGGCTATTCGGAACACCTTCATCTACAGATAGTTTGGATAGTTGCTGCGAAGTTGGCGAGCTTTGAAGATAATAATGTAAGTGCTTTGAAGGATAATTTGCTTGCGGTTTTAGCGACAATGTCCTATAAATTGGATTGCATTGGTGCAAAGAGGTGAGCGACGTGTGTTTCTTCAAAACACATCAGGACGGCATTGGTAAATATATTGTGTTGCTCTTCGTTGACTTTAGTATGATGGCGTATAGTGTATGCCGAGAAATCAATGGCATCCATGTCTTTACCCATCGCCCTTATAGGTAAAGACATGAAAGCCATCGATTTCTCCCAGGAATCTGACGAACCGAGGACAAACAGCACTGAAATGTCTCTTGAAATCTCGAAAAGAGACTGGCGAACAAAGCAAAGAAGATCTTGAAAAACTATAAAAGACAGAAGAGAATAGAGAAGGAAAGCCTTTATATGAAGAACTATGAAAAATACCTTTAATTATAGAAGTAAGTCACCTAAAAACTGAGGTCAAATAGCCTCTACTATTAGCGGTTAGTCGCCTTAAAACAGAGGTCTCAAAGAGCCTCTAGTGCTAGAAATAAAGCACCCAAAAAATAAAGGTCAATAAGCTTTTAATGTTAGAGGTACGGGGATAAAATAAAGGTCAAAGAAACTCTAATGCTAGAGTATAGCACCTCAAAATAGAGGTCAAAGAAACTCTAATGCTAGAGTATAGCACCTCAAAATAGAGGTCAAAGACCCTCTAATGCTAAACGTAATGAGCCTCAAAATAGAGGTCAAAGAGCCTCTAATGCTAAACGTAAGGAGCCTCAAAACAGAGGTCAAAGAGCCTCTAATGCTAAACGTAAGGAGCCTCAAAATAGAGGTCAAAAAGCCTCTAATGCTAAAAGTAAGGAGCCTCAAATAGAGGTCAAAGAGACTCTAATACTAAAAGTAAGGAGCCTCAAAATAGAGGTCAAAGAGACTCTAATGCTGAAAGTGAGCAGTCTCAAAATAGAGGTCAAACAGCCTCTAATGCTAAACGTAAGGAACCTCAAAGTAGAGGTCAAAGACCCTCTAATGCTAAACGTAAGGAGCCTCAAAATAGAGGTCAAAGAGCCTCTAATGCTAGAAGTAAGGAGCCTCAAAATAGAGGTCAAAGAGCCTCTAATGCTAAAAGTAAGGAGCCTCAAAATAGAGGTCAAAGAGCCTCTAATGCTAAAAGTAAGGAGCCTCAAAATAGAGGTCAAAGAGACTCTAATGCTGAAAGTGAGCAGTCTCAAAATAGAGGTCAAAGACCCTCTTATGCTAAAAGTAAGGAGCCTCAAAATAGAGGTCAAAGACCCTCTAATGCTAAACGTAAGGAGCCTCAAAATAGAGGTCAAAGAGCCTCTAATGCTAAAAGTAAGGAGCCTCAAAATGGAGATCAAAGACCCTCTAATGCTAAAAGTAATGAGCTTCAAAATAGAGGTCAAAGAGCCTCTAATGCTCAAAGGAAGGAGCCTCAAAATAGAGGTCAAACAAGCCTCTAATGATAAAAGTAAGGAGCCTCAAAATAGAGGTCAAAGACCCTCCAATGCTAAGCGTAAAG
>NC_090766.1:14371084-14439807 GCF_036898095.1 Palaemon carinicauda | reverse complement strand
AAATTAATTACATAAGAAGTAAGACTCATGAAGGTTTGCTGAAATTCATATGCTGGATGGAAGTACAATTTTGACTTACGAGGCAGAGAAAGTGATCAGACTTTCTTCCCGAAACCTAGTGAGTGAAAGGGAGACATATCTGATCTGAATGTCAGAGTGTAGGCCATGTGAAGGAGAGAAGGCGGGTGGGTGGATGGGGCAATGACAGACGGCCTGCTTTCGATAGGCGCCAAGCCTTTTATGGATATTTTTCTCTTTTTTTAGGGATTTGTTGCGTGCTTTATATCATGGGCGCTTATGTATGCGTGCAGAGAGAGAGAGAGAGAGAGAGAGAGAGAGAGAGAGAGAGAGAGAGAGAGAGAGAGAGAGAGATTGATTGATTGATTTAAAGTTTTCAGGCATCCTGACATCTAAGGTCATTGACGCCGGAGAGAGAGATTTTTTTTTTTTTTTTTTAATCAATTTATTGCGCCCATTGGCGTCAGACATTTGAGTACATGGTAATACAGTAATATTGTTTACATCTACATTGTAATTCAGTTATACCTAAAGAATAGAAAAAAATTATATACAGACATTTAAGTACATATTTAAACAGTATTGTTTATATCTATAGCATATACTGAAGGCTATACAAAGGAATACAAAATAAAGTATAGACAGATATTTAGTACATATCAAAAATAATATTGCTCATTTCTATATACTTATGGTTATGCAAATGAATTCATATGGAATACAAATTAAATTTAGTTTGATTTCTTAGGTAGGTTGTACCTATCTTTAATTAACATAATAAAACAGCTGATTATTCAATATCCACCAAAGTGAGGATGGCGCATGAGGATCTCATCGAGCAAATCATTATCTGTCAATAACTTTTTACATATATCAACTACTGTGAGTCTTTGGGGTAATATGTCACTAACAAGAGGACATTCCAGGCAATAGTGTTCCAGGGTGTTGGCGTTGGGTGCGTCACATAACCTACAGGAGGAGAAGTGAGGAACTCCATCTTGCTCAGCCACCTGCCAAACTGGTCGCCAACCCAGCCGAAGACGCGCACAAATCACGTTATTTTGACGAACCATGAGTCCACTGCGGCGATATTTATGTTGGTGAGGAAAGAAGTGATCATAATGCTGTATTGATATACTGGTGGCTCTCTCGGCATTACTACGATGATGGGTAGGTGAGCGAGCAGCTTGGCGCACCATTTTTCTGCAGCACAGGAGAGATGGACTGGGAGCATCAACATCTGGAGGATCCAATTGACAGGCAGCCTTTGCCAGATGGTCAACGGTGTTGTTAGCCAGAAGACCCACGTGAGAGGGAATCCATAGGAAGTGCACTACCAGTGAGCCTCATGTTGGCCATGTCTAGTTGCCTATGTATTTGTGTAACCAGGGGCTGGTATGCTGGCTTATGCGAAGAAAGGGCTTGGAGTGCTGGTTGCGAGGTCGCAGATGATCAAGCCGTTATTTCTGGTCCGTGTGATTAAAATAACTGCATCTAGAAGTCCATGTAGTTCACAATACGTGGAGCTTGATGACTTTGGGAGGCGACGGCCTGTCCAGCCCTCTGGCGGGGGTTCCAAAGTGGGGGAGAAAACAGCACATCCAGCACTGCCATCCTGCTGTAGGGAGCCGTCTGTGTAGAGGTGATGGGGCTACACTGAGGGACGAGGATAGTCCTGTCGATGGTCTCCAATGCACGTTGTTGTTGAAGTTGAGGCAAGTCAGTCTTAGCGGAGAGAGAGAGAGAGAGAGAGAGAGAGAGAGAGAGAGAGAGATAGAGAGAGATAATAGTAAAGACTTAGCTTATTAAAGAGAGAGAAATACCGCTGGGAGAGAGAGAGAGAGAGAGAGAGAGAGAGAGAGAGAGAGAGAGAGAGAGAGAGATCAGTAAAGACGTAAACTTAGTAGAGAGAGAGAGATAATAGTAAAGACTTAGCTTATTAGAGAGAGAGAGAGAGAGAGAGAGAGAGAGAGAGAGAGAGAGGAGAGAGAAAGAGAGAGAGAGAGAGAGATAATAGTAAAGACTTAGCTTATTAAAGAGAGAGAGAGAGAGAGAGAGAGAGAGAGAGAGAGAGAGAGATCAGTAAAGACTTACTTATTAGAGAGAGATAATAATAAAAGACTTAGCTTATTAGAGAGAGAGAGAGAGAGAGAGAGAGATAATAGTAAAGACTTAGCTTATCAAAGAGAGAGAGAGAGAGAGAGAGAGAGAGAGAGAGAGAGAGAGAGAGAGAGAGAGGTCATAGTAAAACACTAGCTTAGATTCAAAATAGGTGTCGTCATTAAAAAAAGAGAGTATGGTACTAGACTGGTATCATAACGGACCATGATCATTAAAGCTCTGAGAGAGAGAGAGAGAGAGGAGAGAGAGAGAGAGAGAGAGAGAGAGAGAGAGAGGAGAGAGAGAGAGAGAGGATCAATGGCAATGGGCCTCTAACACTACTCATCGCTACCATCACGATACATTTTGGTGAAAAATCTGCAACATAGAGAGAGAGAGAGAGAGAGAGAGAGAGAGAGAGAGAGAGGAGAGAGAGAGAGAGAGAGAGAGAGAGATCCATTTCACCAGCTGGGTCGTGAGCCTTTCGAACCAAAGCGTGACAGTACTATCGAGAAAGTACCGAGAATATCGTGATTTGATTTTTTAGACCTAAAGAAATGGGCGTGTTTCTGTGCTCACGAGACACGGGATTGCTAAGCCACTTACTGAGGTTCAATCTCAGTTTAGTTTACCCATTTAATTTCGTTCTCACCATGTTACGCCAGTGTACAAACACAATCTCTCTTACATGATAAAGAGCAAGTATCTGTTATACCAACCGAAGATGAAGAAAGGCAACGGTGGATGGAACACTTTAGTGAGGTCATGATTAGGAGATATGAAGGGATTAATTTGATTGATATACCTGAAGCTGATGAAGACCTTGATGTGCCCATTAATGAATTCAATGTGTTTGACGTCGAAGATAGCCCCAAAACACTAAAGAGATGGAAAGCCCCCTGGATACGATGAAATAACTGCCGAGGTGATAATGGCCGAAAATGAAGTGACTTCCAGAGTACTTGCAAGATTATTTTGTAGAATGTGGCATGAAGAAGCAAAAGGCAAAACCTGATGAATGGGAGCTACGAGTGTTGGTGAAACTAGTAAAAAAAAAAATGAGATTTGAGTGATTGCAATAATTACAGAGGCATCACACTTACGTCAGTGGTCACGAAAATAAATAGTATGCTTATTCTACAGAGGTTAGAGAGAAAGATTGGTGAAAAACTGAGATGAATAAGCAAGATTTAGAAAAGGTAGAAGTTGTACAGACCAAATATTCATTTTAAGACATGTTATACAGCAATATGTAGAACATATGAATTCACAGTCGATGGCATTTGTGGACAATGAAAAAGCCTTTGATAGTGTGCACTGACCAATTTTGTGGAGAGTCCTGCGTTATTATGGAATTCCTCTTAAATATGTAAATTTTATTAAGTCTCTTCATGAGCATAGTAAGTGCAAAGTTAATGTTAGAGGAGTCTTATCAAATGAATTTCCAGTGAACAGTGGAGTACTCTAAGGGAATGTGTTGTCACCTACTGTATGTTGTTTATACTTCTCATTGATTTTGTAATGCATAGAACACTTGGAGATGGTGAAGAAGGATTGGACTGGATTGGTTATAGGAAATTAACTGACCTAGAGTATGTTGATGACGCTGTCCTTATCAGCAGAACACCACAGGATTTGCAATACTTGCTTACCAGAATGCATGAAATATCTCAGGAGGTTGGGCTCAAGATAAATAGAAGAAAGACAGAGATGATGAGAACGGAGTATGCAATGGAAGATGAAAAATTATTGGAGGGAGAGAGGATTAATGAGGTAGAATCATTTAAATATTTAGGAACTATGATCTCTAATACAATGTCTTGAGAATTGTAGTTTAATGAAAGTTTGAAAAAAAAAATCAGACAATGGCTAGGTTAAATAAAATTTGGAAATCAAATCGCCTGAAATTACACATAAAAATTAGGCTATAGGCTATGTCAGTTTAGTGAGATCGGTGTTACTGTATGGACATGAGTCGTGGTATGACAATGAAACAGTGTCCAAAAGATTTTGTAGATTTGAGAACAACGCCCTCGGAAGAATATTGGGAGTTAAATGGCAGGACAGGATTAGAAATGAAAAAGAGAGATTACTCGAGTGCCATATGTGGATGAGATCATGGTGAGGGGCAGATGGATATGGTTTGGTCATGCTTTTCGCTCTCCCGAAGAGAGATTGCTTCACCAAACTTTCAACTGAGCTCCACAAGGCAATAGAAGAGTTGGAAGACCCAGAACTACATGGCTGGGGGCTATCAAGCGTGAAGTAGGAGAGGAAGATTGGAGAAGTATTGATTTAAAAACTCAAGATAGAGATGACTGGCGAAATCTAACTGGTGGCCCTTTGCGTCAATAGGCGTGGGAGGAAATGGTGATGATGATGATATATATATATATATATATATATATATATATATATATATATATATATATATATATATATATATATATTTATATATATATATATATATATATATTTCCTTTTACGCTACCCTCCTCATCCCTCGGGGGAGAGCAAGTAGTCATACCCTGGTGAGAGGGGGTGTTTGTGCGTGTGTGCACATTTATATCGAAATATTTAGCCCTCATTCTAACGGCTGCGTTAATTTCTCTTCTTCTTGTTTTGTTAAAGTTTTTCATAGTTTATATAGGAAATATTTATTTTAATGTTGTTACAGTTCTCAAAATATTTCATTTTTCCTTGTTTCCTTTCCTCACTGGGCTATTCTCCCTGTTGGAGCCCCTGGGCTTATAGCATTCTGCTTTTCCAACTAGGGTTGTAGCTTAGAAAGTAATAATAATAGTAATAATAAGTATATATATACATATATATATGTATATATACTGTATATATATATATATATATATATATATATATATATATATATATATATATATATATATATATATGTACAGTATATATATATATATATATATATATATATATATATATATATATATATATATATACACATACATACATATATATATATATATATATATATATATATATATATATATATATATATATATATATATATATATCAATCCTCAAACAAATGAACATTCGAGTATCGTAAAGGTCGAAATTCTGGTCAAAATGTATTGTGGAAAAGGAAATATATAACACCAACCTAATTTGATCGCTCGCGTTACCTGAGTTATTGTATTGCAATCAGCCCAGGAGAGCTTGCCTCGTTTCTGTGTCTTTGTGCTATATCGGGACACTGGCATGTTCGTTGGAAAATGCATGAGGAGGATTGTTTTCTATATTTATTGATAAGATTTATACAAATCACGGAGTAAGATAGCTGACTACAAATAAGGGATTTTCCTGACTAGCCTATATTAGGAATTACGCATACATGGACCTAGCACATACTGTATGAAGATGAATAATCATATACATACACATAAACACAGACACAAAAGTATTCACATTTTATATATATATATATATATATATATATATATATATATATATATATATATATATATATATATATATACAGTATATATATATATATATATATATATATATATATATATATATTCTTGATATATTTTATAATTGTACATTACCTCTCTCGCAATCTATTGCTTTATTTCCTTTCCTCACTGACCTATTTTTCCTTGTTGGAGACCTTGGACTGGCAGTAAAGCATCCTGCTTTTCCAGCTAGAGTTGTAACTATACTAGTGGTAGAACACACACACATACACACACATACATATATATATATATATATATATATATATATATATATATATATATATATATATATATATGAGTGTCTATATAACACACATAAATGTGGGTGTTCAACTTTATACTGGGAAATTGATGTACAAAAAGAAAATGTCAAAAAATCAGGAATACTGAATATATTAAGATTAGGACAATACCTATCTTAACCACGTCATCCTCTAGAAAAAAAAAACCAGTACTGCACCTTGAGAGAGAGAGAGAGAGAGAGAGAGAGAGAGAGAGAGAGAGAGAGAGAGAGAGAGAGAGAGAGAGAGCTAACGCATTTTACAAACACTATCACCGCATTTGCAAAGGAATGATCGTATGCAAAAGTTATTGCATCATGAAATATTAATCCACAAATATTGTCACCTTGGTATTTTGTATTCTATTAATCCTATTAGAAATGTATTAATTCTATTGATCCACAGTACTAAACGTTCCGAAAAAGCAGATGTATGAGTCTCTACCATTCATATATGACTATAAAAATTTCAAATGTAAACTTGAGAAAGCTCTTTCTGATTTGTATCCCTATGTTAATTTTAAGTTTGTTTTAAGAATCCAGTAACCATAGGTAGCATATTCACATTCAAAGACACTCTTCCAGATTTGATGCGGTCCTCAATTATATTTTCAAGTATATGTGGGTTGAGGTCTTACCCCATTAGCCAGGTGTCTGGGATAAAACCTCCACCTAACACCTGAAAATATATGCCCAAGTAGTTTATTTTGGGTGGGGAGTATTGTTTTGAAACATATGTAGGTATGATCGTACTCTCACTGGACCATAATATAAAGTAAAAAGATCTCTTTTAATGAATCAGTCTTCTGAAGTAAGACGAAACTATAGTAAAATAGGATTAAACACTTTTTTTATGCCTGAGCCGACTTGTACAGGCAAGGAGGTACCTTTCTAAAACGGGGTAAAATTTGATTTTACTCGAACTTACGATGATAATTATTATAGAGTAAATTTAATGTTTGTTTTGTAGTCATTCTTTTTTATCTTAGACTTTCAATTATTTTTACTGAACACTTATTTTTTTTTACAGACATCAGTTGAGAGGTTAGACAACACTGTGGATGAACAAAACAGGAACAAAAGCATAGCAGAAAAGAACAAAGTAAGCGAAGACAGGACCAGGAGGGACGAAGCAAGGACCCATTATCAATGCCTATAGTGCACCGTGTGAAGTAAAATATCTGATATAAGACCAAGGAACTTCCTAGAGTCTTTAAAGACCGTTCATGAATAGCAGAGGCAAGGGACAGGGACAATGCCCTAGAGACTTTCCATACATCCATATGATCAGCGCCCAAGTCCCCTCTCCACCCCAACCTAGGACAAGGGAGAGCCAGACAATGGCTGCTGATGACTCAGCATAGACCTATAGGCTCCCCCTAACCATCCCCATCCTTATCTCACAAGATGGTGAGGTTGCAGCGACCAAAGGAACTATCGAATGTGAGCGAGACTCAATCTTCCGTCCAACAGAACTCCAGGCAGGGACGTTTCCAATATCTAACAGATGAAATAGTCAGCAATGATCTTCTTAATTAAGTAGTTAATTCGGTGGTATTCCAAAAGTTCAAACCTGCAGTATATAATTGTTTTTATGTTGAACAGGCTGACATATATGTCTTTTTATAGTTCATATATAAAAGATTTTTTTTAATGTTGTTACTGTTCTTAAAATATCTTATCTTAATTGCTCATTACTTTTCTTGTGATTTATTTATTTCCTTATATCCTTTCCTCACTTGGCTATTTTTCCCGTTACAAGTTCTTCGGCTTATAGCATCCTGCTTTTCAAACTAAGGTTGTAGCTTAGCTAATAATAATAATAATAATAATAATAATAATAATAATAATAATAATAATAATAACTAGAGGGGCATTCCTTCGAAGGAGGTTATGTTTTACCCCTTGTTTGTTTGTGAATAGCTTCCTGGCCACAATTCTGATCGTAGTGTAATGAAACTTGCATGGATTAACTGTTGTGTAAAAAGCTGGAAATTATTAAATTTTGGAAGGTCAAGGTCACGGTTAAGCGAAATGTCCAATTCACATAATCAGCCATAAGTTTGACCACCGTTGTCACAGACTTAAAACTTGGTTCATATTTGAGTGTATGAAAATCCATGCTAATTAATAAATGTTAAGGTCAAGGTCGAGTAAAATGTCGAGAAATAAGGTGCCGCGGCGGAGGTCTGCACTCGACTGAGTGCCCCTTTGTGTCAATAGGTGTGAGAGGAGATGATGATGAGAGAGGTACTCAGTCGAGCGCAGACCTCCGCCGAAGCCCCTTATTTTTCGACCTTTGGCTCGGCTTTGACCTTAACATGTATTAATTGGCATGAATTTTCATACATTCAAATATGAACTAAGTTTGAAGTCTCTGTGACAACGGTGGCCAAACTTATGGCTGATTATATGAATTGGACATTTGGATTGACCGTGACATTGACCTTTGACCTTGACCTTCCAAAATTTAATCATTTCCAGCTTTTTACATAAAAGTTAATCCCTGTATGTTCCATTACTCTACGATTAAAATGTGGTCAGGAAGCTGTTCACAAACACACACACACACAAACAGGGGGTAAAACATAACCTCCTTCCAACTTCGTTGACGGAGGTAATTACAAGAATCATAACAGGAGGAACATGATTTACCTTAGTGCACCCGTCAGCTTTGAATTCTATGTATTCAGGTTTAACTCCGAGGCTGGCATGGAGGGAATGGGACTTTTTGTCGCACGCTTTCTGGCGCTGGACTTTTTGGCGCCCGCTTTCAAGCGCGGGACTTTTTGGCGGACGCTTTCTGGCGCGGGACTTTTTGGCGCCCACTTTCTGGTGCGGGACTTTTTGTCGCACGCTTTCTGGCGCGGGAATTTTTGGCGCCCACTTTCTGGTGCGGGACTTTTTGTTGCACGCTTTCTGGCGCAGGACTTTTTGGCGCCCGCCTTCTGGCGCCGGACTTTTTGACTTTTTGGCGCCCGCTTTCTGGCGCGGGACTTTTTGGCGCCCGCTTTCTGGCGCGGGACTTTTTGGCGCCCGCTTTTTGGCCCGGGACTTTTTGGCGCCCGCCTTCTGGCGCCGGACTTTTTGACTTTTTGGCGCCCGCTTTCTGGCGCAGGACTTTTTGGCGCCCGCTTTCTGGTGCGGGACATTTTGGCGCCCGCCTTCTGGCGCGGGACTTTTTTACTTTTTGGCGCCCGCTTTCTGGCGCGGGACTTTTTGGCGCCCGCTTTCTGGCGCGGGACTTTTTGGCGCCCGCTTTTTGGCCCGGGACTTTTTGGCGCCCGCCTTCTGGCGCCGGACTTTTTGACTTTTTGGCGCCCGCTTTCTGGCGCAGGACTTTTTGGCGCCCGCTTTCTGGTGCGGGACATTTTGGCGCCCGCTTTCTGGCGCGGGACTTTTTGGCGCCCGCTTTTTGGCCCGGGACTTTTTGGCGCCCGCCTTCTGGCGCCGGACTTTTTGACTTTTTGGCGCCCGCTTTCTGGCGCAGGACTTTTTGGCGCCCGCTTTCTGGCGCGGGACTTTTTGGCGCCCGCTTTCTGGTGCGGGACATTTTGGCGCCCGCCTTCTGGCGCGGGACTTTTTGACTTTTTGGCGCCCGCTTTCTGGCGCGGGACTTTTTGGCGCCCGCTTTCTGGCGCGGGACTTTTTGGCGCCCGCTTTTTGGCCCGGGACTTTTTGGCGCCCGCCTTCTGGCGCCGGACTTTTTGACTTTTTGGCGCCCGCTTTCTGGCGCAGGACTTTTTGGCGCCCGCTTTCTGGTGCGGGACATTTTGGCGCCCGCCTTCTGGCGCGGGACTTTTTTACTTTTTGGCGCCCGCTTTCTGGCGCGGGACTTTTTGGCGCCCGCCTTCTGGCGCGGGACTTTTTTACTTTTTGGCGCCCGCTTTCTGGCGCCGGACTTTTTGACTTTTTGGCGCCCGCTTTCTGGCGCGGGACATTTTGGCGCCCGCTTTCTGGCGCGGGACTTTTTTGGCGCGGCAGTTTTAAATCAAAAGAAATTATTGATGCTCTATTGTTTCTGTTGTCCATTGTTTAGTTGCGCTTTTAATGCGAGCAGCTTCAACTGGTGTAGCTGAGGATCAGCTTCTTCTTCTTCTTTGCATCTTTTCCCACTTTTATGTGTGGTCGCTGTTTCTGGCCAGCATTCTCCGTCTACCTCTGTCCCACACTTCTGTTCTGGTTCATTTCGTTAATCACTTCACTATCTTTAGTGTGAATTATGCCTTGACATGAATTTTTCCTTTCACCTCGCCAAAATTGGACTGATTTATCACGTGAACTACATCTGTCAAATACGTAAATGTAGCCGTTATGTGCTAATTTCTCCTTTTTTTTTTTTACTTATATTTCCTGGGACCATAATGGGTTATATACGGATATTTTTGAGAACTCAAATCACGAAGAACGGATAATTTGTGAATTTGTGAGCGAGACAAACAGAAAGAAAGCTCTAATATATGTAAGCTAAGTTGTTTTTCTCGAGTTTGCTTGTTTAATGGCACTTTCGTCTTTGTGTACTTACTGAGATGTTCATCGAATGGTACTTTACTCTAAATACTAATTTAGTTCTTAAATTAGCCAAACAATCTAAAAACTGTTATCAGAAAACAAAATTTATCCCTGTTAATCTAATATATATATATATATATATATATATATATATATATATATATATATATATATATATATATATATATATATATATATATATACATATGTGTGTGTGTGTGTGTGTAGAAATGCTCAACAATGGACCTCTTCTTGGAGCGTTTATTATACAAAGAAATATTACACACGTTTGTACATACAGGAAAGGCTTCAAATCATAAAAAAATAAAAAAAAGATAAAATTATACTATTACTACCCAACAGGCAAAAGTCACTTAACATGGGGATAAAACTAGTAAAAGTTGAAATTACAAATTAACATGAAAACAAGTAATGGAATGTTTGACAAGCACCCAAGTAAATAAAACAAGCCAAAAAAAGAAAGAACTATTGAAAAACATTTTCAAGTTTGTATTGACACTTTATACTGTGTAAGATAAAAGGATCCAATTTATATATGCCTGGAGATAAATTAAAATTCTTATTCCTACTATAAAATATACATGCTGATTCAATGACATTCCTCTCTATAAAATCAGTATTCTTGAACAAAATTTGTGACTGTTGCCCATCTACTGGATAACTACATATACTATTATGTATACAAATGGCATTACTTTTGTTGTTTGTTCTTATATTATACTTATGGTTTAAAATTCGCTTATCTAATGATTTTCCAGATTGTCCAATATAAAAATGTCCACATAAACATAGTATCTTATAAACTATACCCTCATCACTGTCAGGTGTGTTGCAAATTAGATTTCTGCCAATAGTATTCCGATAAGAAAATGCAGTATGAATCCCCAACAATCTAAGAGGAGCGATTACAGACTCAAAATTGGGATGGTATGGTAGGGACAGAAAATTAGTTTTACTTATCATATTCCTTTGGGGCGAATAAAAAGATTTTCTTGCAAGTGCCAGGCTTTTGTCTATGTCTTGTGTGCTAAAATTATTTTGAAAACCTATTTGATATATATTTCTGAATTCTTCGTCAATATATTCGGGACTGCAAATATTGAGGGCTCTTAGGAACATAGACCTTAATGCAGACAGCTTAACGTCTGATTTATGACATGAATAGTTATCTATTATAAGATTGTTGTTTGTGGGTTTTCTGTATATCTTGAATTTAAAATTAGAGTTCATAGTTGACCTTATGACTGTCACATCTAAAAATGAAATAGCACCATTGTCTTCTTTTTCGACGGTAAAAGTTATGGAGGGGACTAGATTATTGAGATCACTTAAAATTTTATGAATATCAGAGCAAGCTTTTAGTATAGCAAATACGTCGTCAACGTATCTCACCCAGAAAATGTCGTCTAATAAAATTGCTCTAGCTATTCGACTTTCAAAAAATTCCATATAAATATTCGATAAAACTGGTGACAAACAATTAACCATCTGCGTTCCAAACTTTTGTCTGTAAAATCTCCCATTAAATGTAAAACTGGTGCCATTGAATGGCAAATAAAGTTATTTGACTATGTATATAATCATCTTCGTCGTGATATTGCAGTGAATAGGAGGAGACTTGATAATAAATTAAAGTCTCTCATATGTAAATCAGACTGGAAAACTTATGGTAAAGATTCTAATTATGCGAATATGTCATCAAAGACTTTAAATGACAATGAAAAGAACGTGTTAGCTCTAGGGTTAAAATTCAACAATCCGATAAAGAAACCTGATATAGTGAATATTTGTAGACAGTTCATTATTAAAGATCTCCTATGTAAACTTTAACAACACAAGAAGTACATATATATATATATATATATATATATATATATATATATATATATATATATATATATATATATATATATATGTATATATATATATATATACATATATAAGTATATATATATACATATATATGTGTATATATGTATATATATGTATATAATATATATATATATATATATATATATATATATATATATATATATATACATATATACACATATATATGTGCATTGTGGAGCCCAGCTGAAAGAATGGTGAACTATTATATTTATATATATACATATATATATATATATATATATATATATATATATATATATATATATATATATATATATATATATATATATATATGTATATATATATAAATATAATAGTTCACCATTCTTTCAGCTGGGCTCCACAATGCACATATATATGTATATATATATATATATATATATATATATATATATATATATATATATATATATATATATATATATATATATATATATATATAGTCCACCAATCTTTCAGTTGGGCTCCACAAGGCACTAGAAGAGTTGGAAGACCCAGGCCTACATGCCCGAAGATTACGAAGATTAAAGTAGATGATGAATGGAGAAGCACTGAATTAAAAGCTCAAGATAGAGAAGACTGGCGAAATCTAACCGAGGCCCTTTATGTCAATAAGCGTAGGTGATGATGATGATGATGATATATATTGATTGACTGATACAGGGTCTAATTATACACTTGAAACGGTACTAAATAAAGTAAAGCAATTCTATTTGATCCATTAGACTAAACACATTTCGTTCATTACGGCAACGACAAGGAAAATGCATTCTCTGTAATGAGACTAATTGAGAAAACCTTAATGAACGCGGCCTTTCGTTCGCCTGCAGTGCACCCTCTCAGTGAGCTACTCATTGCTATTTGCACATCTCAAAGGTGTCTTTGTCTTTATACCAGGGGCGGAAGTGGTAAAAACAACACGATTGTTTTTATTGCCGAATCTCGTCTGTTTTTAATCTTGGCAAATTGCTACTGTCTCTTTATATTTCAATTTTGTTGATATTACAACTTTTTAATGTGCCCAATAAAAGGAAGGTTTTAATATGTACTCAACACCAGGGAATGTCGAACCCAAGACCTACCGATAGTCTCTTTTTTTTATCTTTTATTATACAAATGCAATTACATTTTATTAATTTACATTATTTTCGTAATTATTCTATACCAAAATACATTTGCAAATTTATAGTGTTTTACAAATTTGTGAATCAATTCAATACAAATTAAACCAATTAATAAAAATTAAACCAATTAATAAAAATTATATCATATAAAATAAAGTTTATTGTACAAACGTTCTTAACTCATAATTCGAATGTTACATATTTAAGTAATTATTACAAATGTACTCTTTTTGTATTTAATTGTTTTTTTAAAGTATGACTTCCTAACATTTTTGTTTAAAACACTTTTTCTTTGTCTCTCTCTGTAAGTCTTGGTCGAACGGTGGAACTCCTTCCCGCCATAACCTAACTCAAAGGCGTCGTTTTCTTTATCTTGCTTGGCTGTACCCACGGTCTAGGTTTCTCAACCGTCGCTGTACCGATATCGAAGAGCGTCTATGGAATACTTGTCAATCTCATTATCCTTTCACATAGTACAGCTACAGTATAGGGGGATAGGATCGGTGAAGGAGGGGGAAGGTGGTTAGGATTGTAAGGATAGGAGATAATATTGTTAAAGTGAAGTACAGTGGGAGGTGATAAGATTGGGGCCAACCCAATGGCACTTCGTTGTTGGTTTTTTGCTGTGACATCATGCCTTGTGGACTTCAAGGAGGCGAGTTTGCTTGCTGAACAGCAAATTATTAAGTGTATAAAGAATAAAGTGTTAAATACTTTTAATGTAAATATTGGATATAAGAATCATGTTCAAAATATTTTCACAAACAGTATGTTCTAACTTGAAAACATATTTAGAAAAATAATAAAATAAAAATGTAATTTTATCATATTATAATAAATGTTATAATGTATATACAAAATTGTAAAATATAATTTGTTAAGGAATATTTCTTTACAAAAGAAAAAAAAAGTATGTTAAGAAAATGTAATTGTATTTTCATAATAAAAGATAAAAAAAAAGTTCGCTAGCCAGCCTCCGAGGGACGTGTTTTCATGATTATTCCTTTTTCTGGGACTTGTTTCTTTATTAATATCTCTCTAATTTTGTGTTATTGGTTTATTTTAATACTCCGGATTTGGTTCACCCTGAGTTTTTCCACGTTTTGGCCTTTTCTTTTTCATTAGGCTGAGGTTGGATGTAAAATTTGTTAGCTTACAAGAGACGCGCGTTTTTTTTTTCTTCGTTTTAATACAATAAATTCTCTCGCTTGAGGGTACACTCGGGCAAACTATTCAATATTATTTCTCTTCCTTTTGTTTTGTTAAAGTTTTTATAGTTTATATAGGAAATATTTATTTTAATATTGTTCTTCTTAAAATATTACATTTTTCCTCGTTTCCTTTCCTCACTGGACTATTTTCCCTGTTGGAGCCTTGGGGCTTACAGCATCCTGCTTTTCCCACTAGAGTTGTAGCTTAGCAAGTTATAATAATAATAATAATAATAATAATAATGCTAACTCTAAACGCGAGCTTAAACGTGGGGGATCTGAGTACGCGGTAGCAGCTGCACCTGTTCAAACTACTTGAGCGTTCGACCGCGTGGTTGCCGGCGGTGTTGGCCATGCGTCTGGCATTCTCAAAGCGTCTCTACGGGCGTTGACAGCGCTGGCTACAAGCGTTGGTAGCGATGGACAAATTACAAGAAACCGCGCGCGATTTCCTGCCAGTGGCAACGCGGCGCTCTGAGCGTGTGAATACACTGGATTCTAGTCTCTTAGTGTCTCATTAATACAGTGTTTACGGGCAGTTTTGGATCGATATTAATACTGTGTTAAGTTCTGGGAATGTTCGACGCACATAACTTAATACATGAGATCGAGAAGCGCCCGGCGATTTATGATGCACAGTCTGAGGACTACGGCGACTGGGACGCCAGACAGAGATGTTGGAGCGAGATCGGGGAAGTTATGTTCCAAGATTGGAATGAGTTACCGCTTGAAGAGAAAGAGCAGAGGAGTAAGTTCGTTTTCTTGTATAGATCGTTTAATATTTTCATCTGTTAAGAAAGTCGTCAATGTTTTAAACATAACTGTTTTCTGTTATGCATAGATGAATTACATATATTTAATATGCATATGTTACATTTTCTAGTTGTGTATAACCATGTATACACCATTCACACTTCTACGGATGCACTGCATAGAAACTGTACATTTCTACAGGAAATTTCATCTTAACAGATACAACCATTTATTTCTTTCATTTGGATTAAACTACACCGCCACAGTTTAAAGGTTTAAAGGTCGCTTATGAATGGCAGAGGCAAGGGACAGTGACATTGCCCTAGCAATCAAGACAATGCCCTAGAGACTGACCATATATTATATGATCAGCGCCCAAGCCTCCTCTCCACCCAAGTTAGGACCAGGGAGAGCCAGGCAGTGGCTGCTGATGACTCAGCAGATAGACCTATAGGCTCGTCCAAACCCCCCAACCTTAGCTCACAAGGATGGTAAGGTTGCAGACACTAAAGGCACTAACGAGTCTGAGTGAGACTAGAACCCCCGACTGGCAAACACCAGGCAGAGACGTTACCAATCAGGCCAAAGCAACTTCCATAAAGAAAATATGACTCAACAAAGCATTCATAGATTTCCAACTTAGCTTCCATTTGTAACTATGGTACATTACGACCATTCTAAAAACAAGGTTGAGGGCTAGGTCTATAGGGGGGTATGCGAGCCGGGATACACTGTTGCCATATTGTCTAAAAACAGAGGTACCAATTATCTGGTTTAAGTCAAAGACACCACAGATATGTAAACACACACCAATATAATCTGAACGTTAATATTTTAGCATATTAAAGGATAGTAAACTTGTAATGCATGAAGCACTTGTAAAACAATAAAAGAAATGTGGCATGCTTATTTTACGCGGTGAGGTTCTGCTCTGTTACAATTGCCTGTGGAACACGTGCTCTATTACGATTGTCTGTGGAACATGTGCTCTATTACGATTGCCCTTGAAACACTGCTCTATTACGAATGCCTGAGAAACATGTTCTTTTATGATTGCCCGTGGAACACGTGTTCTTTTACGATTGTCTGTGGAACATGTGCTCGTATTGCGATTGCCTGTAGAACACGTGCTCTATTACGATTGCCTGTGGAACACGTGCTCTTATTGCGATTGCCTGTGGAACACATGCTCTATTACGATTGCCTGTGGAACACGTGCTCTTGTTACGATTGCCTATGGAACATGTGCTCTATTACGATTACCTGTGGAACATGAGCTCTTATTACGATTGCTTGTGGAACATGTCCTCTTATTACGATTGCCTGTGGAACACGTAAATGGTGGTCAACCCTTAAATCTGCACTCTTTGGTGTAGATGCAACAGTTCCTCCTTTACTTAAACCAGATGGCTCAGTCACTCACTGTCCAAAGGAAAAGGCAACCCTTTTGACTGATGTTTTTGACAGTAAACAGAGTAATGAAAAACTTGAACTTCCTCATTCTTGTTTTCCTGAGGCTAAACTAACTAGTTAAGCTTTTCGATCTCGTGAAATTAAAGCTCTGTTGATGGACCTTGATGCTTATGGAGGTGTAGACCCAAATGGTATTTTTCCATTGTTTTTTTATAAAGACAGCAGATTTCTTAGCTCCAAAGTTATCTGTTATTTTGTGCAAGTTAGCAAGAAGAGGAGCTTTTAGCACTTGTTGGAGAATTGGTGATGTTACTCCTCTATGTAAATGTGTTTGTGGTAGCTCTAATCCCACTGATTACCGCCCAATTTCCATAACTCCCATATTATCTAAAGTTTATGAGCGTCTTCTGGCAAAACGTCTTAATAGGTTTACTGAAGGTAATCATCTATTCCCTAGTTTGCAATTTGGTTTTCGTAAAGGCCTTGGAGCATGTGATGCCCTTCTTACAATCTCCAATGCTGTACAGAAATCCCTTGATTGTGGTTAGGAAGTTTGTATGATTGGCCTTGATTTTAGTGCTGCCTGTGACCGTGTTAATCATGAGGCCCTTGTTTTCAAACTGAAACAGTTGGGAGTGGGTGGGTCGTTTCTTAGCATTATTATTGATTTTTTAAGTAATAGATCTCAAAGAGTTGTTGTTGATGGGCACCATAGTATATCCGGTGTTCCACAGGGTAGTGTTCTTGGCCCGTTATTTTTCATACTATATACACATGACATGTGGTTTGGCCTAGAAAACAAGCTTGTTGCATAGGCAGATGATGCTACTCTCTTTGCATCAATTCCATCCCTTGAATGTAGATCTTGGGTTGGTGAATCCCTTATTAGAAATTTAGCTAAATTTAGTGCATGGTGCAAATTGTGGGATATGAAGTTGAATCCTAACAAAACTCAAAGTATGATTGTAAGTAGGTCAAGGACGGTGGCTCCTCAACATCCGGATCTCAGTATTAATAATGTTTCTTTAAATTTGTATGACTCTTTTAAAATTTTAGGTGTGATTCATGACAGCATATTTACTTTTGAGAAACACATTAGGTCTCTGTGTCTTCTTCAATTGCACCAAAAATTGGCTTATTGATAAAGTCTTTTAAGATTTTCGGTGATCAATCTATTCTAAAGAAGTGTTTTAATTCTTTCATTCTACCTTGTTTTGAGTATTGTTCTCCTGTCTGGTGTTCAGCTGCTGATTCTCATCTTAATTTGTTGGACAGAAACTTACGGTCTAATAAATTTCTTATTCCTGATCTAGATATTAATCCTTGGCACCGTCGTTTAATTAATTCATTATGCATGTTGCATAAGATTTTTCATAACTCTGACCATCATTTACATTCAGATCTCCCTGGACAATTCTATCCTGTTCGTAATACTAGGCAGGCAGTTAATTCTATTAGCCAGGCCTTCTCCATCATGAGGCTCAATTCTACACAGTATTCAAGAAGTTTTATTCCAGCTGTTACCAAGTTGTAGAATGATCTTCCTAATCGGGTAGTTGAATCAGTAGAACTTCAAAAGTTCAAAGTTGGAGCAAATGTTTTTATGTTGACCAGGCTAACATGAGTCTTTTTATAGTTTATATATGACATCTGTTTTTGACGTTAATAATTTATATAAGACATATCTGTTTTGACGTTGTTACTGTTTTAGAATAATTTATTGTTAACTTGTTCTCATCATTTATTTATTTCCTTATTTCCTTTCCTCACTGGGCTATTTTTCCCTATTGGAGCCCTTGGGCTTATAGCATCTTGCTTTTCCAACTAGGGTTGTAGCTTGGCTAGTAATAATAATAATACTAATAATCTGTTAAGATTGCCTGTGGAACACCTGCTCTTATTACGATTGCCTATGGAACGTGCTCTATTACGATTGAGTGTGGAACACGTGCTTTATTACGATTGCCTGTGGAACACATGCTCTATTATGATTGCCCATGGAACACGTGCTCTATTACGATTACCTGTGGAACATGTGCTCTTATTACTATTGCCTGTAGAACACGTGCTCTATTACGATTGCCTGTGGAGCACGTGCTTGTCGTTGTTGTATATATGAGCCATGTGAAATGAATGGATAATTTTGATGTGAGCTAATAAACAAGTTTGAGATTTAAAATCAGACAAGCAACACGACTCAATCGAGAAATAAGCCGGCAACGGTTTTCTCAATATTTTCCTGTATACTCTACTATTAACTTTGTGTGTTGACACAGACACAACTCGCATCCACCAAGCCAAGCCGAAAAAAAATTGCCTTGAACATAAGCCAGTAATTTTTGCAAGAGAAGCAGTACGGGAGAACTTTCTATGATATTTAAAAGGCAATTTTACACAGAGAGAGTGAGAGAGAGAGAGAGAGAGATGAAAACCATTGTCATGTCCATGCTGTAAATAATATTTCACTCATTTCATGTACTTTACATGTGGTGTTCACACAGACACATACACGCAATACCTGACGACGCTACATACAAATTCGGCACCTCAGTGACAAAGCATAGGCAGAAACATGGCAACATTGTGTTAGGGGGTATATCCTACTGGGACCCAGCCCCCTAAATCTTGGTTTTAGATTGGGTGGAGTATGTGGAGTATAAAACCTCTTTCCAATGGTTTCTATGCACCCTGCTACCATTTTTTTTTATATCTTTCATTTTTCCCCTATTTGTATCAAGATCAATTGTTTTATCCATTACATTTTACACTTTCCCTTGCAAACCAGTCCACTCACTCATCTCACAAATTTGTATCTACATTTACAGTATTTTCTCTGACTTCTCACATCACTTCATCAATAAAGAGAACAACTGTAGAGTTATACAACACATCCTTGTGTTAGACACACTTTTACAACAACCAAGTCACTCTATTCTCTACATATTCTAAAGTATATACTTGTCTCACTTCCATCATAAAAATCCAATTGTCTTATCAATTTATCATCTGCATCAAACAATCTCAATACATATTATTATAAGATAATGGCTCCCTGGTCTAGTCACTAAAAATTATTATACTATGGCTCGTGACTGGTAATCAAATATATATACTACGACTGGCAAGTTAATCAACCTCTAGAATTCCAAACTCCCTTGTTTGCTTTTACATTAAAACTGTTACACTTTAATATATCAACTCTCAGACAGCAATATATAAAGTACTGAATATCCAAAGGTCTCTTAAGTACACTCAAAATTAAACTAGGTAATTACTCTTAAGTATTATTAAGACGTATTTAAAACTTACAGTGGTTCTTAACATATTCTATATAAATTACAGCACTTTGAAAAAAATTTACATAACAAAATGAGTTACTGGAAAAAATTAAGTCTGAACAAAGCTTAGATTAAGACAAAAAATTTTACGATCTGAAAATTATATATCAACTTGACTTGAACTATTATATCTGAATAAACTTAGACTAAGAAAAGAAATAATGCAATGTAAATTATACAAAAGCTTGAAATTAAATCTGAATAATACAATATTCAAGTTTGACACTTAATGAAAAATAGATAACCAGATCACGTTACAAAATCTAACCTTCCTACAGGGCCAATTACAAAATCTTTATACAATGCCAACACTCACCCTAATACAATGAATTCATAATCACCATTTCGTCTCATGTATCTTTTCGACAAACAATTTGCTTTGGGGCACAGAGTCACTTAGGAGAGTAGACACTAAACGTACTGAACACTTTAAAAAATAATACACAGGGTTATGTGAGAGAGAAAGAGGGGAAGGAGGCTGTCTTCAGGCTGCAGTTCTCTTATCACTATCTGTGTAACCTAACCTTGGTGTCACCTTTTATATGAAATCTAACTGCTTTTGAAACTTCCCCGAGATTTGGGAAGCATTGGTGTGCCGGGAAAAGGTGTCATAGTCGCCAAGTATTACTCTCCCGCATGCTACGCACGCCTCGCTAGACAGTTCTCACAGTCAGCCCATGCTTTACCCCGAAATAAAGAAAAACGATAACATCCTATCACCAGGCTCTTTGCGAAATTTCTAAAGCATGTGTACAGCATTTTCTAAAGTACATTATTACTGAGCATTCTCTCTCAAACATGACACAATACCTTATAAAATTTAAAAGAACATTACCTAAGCCCTTGTTTATATCTCGCAAGAATCCCACAACAATCTCAAATAGAATACGTAAGACTTCGTAACAAACATACATGAAATAAAAGTTAATTCTTAAAAAAAAAACGTAAATTTACATACACTAACTTGAGTAAAGAATACAATGAAATTAACGACGAAGGTCTTCCATAACTTACATAAAATACTTACATCTACATGAGAGGAGCTCATTGTACGGGCTGGGTATCATCTCTTCAATGCATATATGAAAACAATATAAAATATAAATAAAATCATTATTAAACTGCGGTATTTACTCTGCACTAAACCAGCTTTGTAAGAATATCGACTGTCTATCAGGAGATTTTTCTAGATACAAGTGTGTGTGAAAGATAGGTAAGGTATACATGGTTAAATATTGAATTTTTAACCTTAAGTGAACGTGGTGCAGAAGCAAAGAATATTAGCTGATTTGTTAGAGAAGGGAAATCTACTTGTTTTGCCACAGCATATGACAAAAGTGAATGCTCAGAATTTGCAGAAATGGGAAGAGCAAAAAGGGATTGTGTCTTGGGTATCTGAAAGGTGTGGAGCTAGTGATGAGGTAGCACGGGCAGATTATGAAAGTCTTACAATGAGCTTACAATGGGTATGAGTGAATTCGGCAGAGGAAAAATTAGCTAACGATTCAATAATCCAGGATTGTCTCTATCTGCACAAAGTTATTCCTCGATTCAGCACTTACAACACGATTGTGTGCGTTCTTGTTTTACAGGAGTCAACCACATTTGGAGGAAATGAATTAAGTTACAAACACTAATGCGGATTCACAAATATGTGTGTGTGTATAAATGCTCTCTCATAGTTGGCCTTCATCAACTTCATGCAAAAAAAAAAAAATAAGAAAGACATCCCTTAACTAAATGGTACAAGGCACAACAAAAATCATACTTTGACAATCGCAAATTCTAGATGCACTAAAACACACAAACGTAGAATGTGAAAGTTCTTACAGGATTGACAATTCCTGGTGAATTTAAGCTTGGCTCTGCATCATATTTCTTGATAGTCCAAAAGCCTTTTCTGTAATAAGTGATTATTTACAAAGGCGACTTACTCAACTGCTGATTCTTGATATAAAAATAACAGTTTTTAATTTTTTTAAACAAAAGTTATCCTTACGACCATATGACACAACACCAGTTCTTGGTAGAGGATATCTAACATCACGAACACTCAACAAAACATCTAATATGTCTTGGGATATGTAGTACTGTGACCACGAACCCAATATAATAATAATAATGATAATAATAATAATCATAATAATAGTAACATCATGTAACAAAGAGATCTCAAAAACTCATCCCAAGTACCCAAATCTCCGTATGTCAATATATCTAACACGGAACACTGTAGGCATTGCCCGAGGGTTTTGGCAGCGTTCCTTTTTCTCCTAGTTGTGCCCATTTTCTAACCATTTACTTAATCTCAATTACACTTTTTTAACACCATCCACAGAAGAGATATCATCACGAATCAACATCTCATCACGAGACTGCTCAATACAACAGTCAATACTGGAGATATTATCACGAACCAACTTATCGTCATGAGATAGGTTGGTAGAGCTCTGAGTCTTCAGATTAGCCATATAGCTCGATTCACAGCACACGAAGGAAACAGATTAAACAAATGAGGTCTGAAAATCTCCAACTCCTGATCAAAAGTTGGCTCTTTAATCACCTTTGGTTGGACATCAACTAACTTATTTACCAAGTCATTACCAAACAAAAATTGAATGCCATTCATAGGCAAGTTGGAAACCACACCAACAGCAACAGGCTCTGATATCCAGTCACAATGAAGATCCAAACAATGCAAGGGAACAATAAAATGGTCACCATCAACCCAACGAATGGGAACATACTCCCCAGTAAACAAATGCTCAGTCACAGGGACAAATTCCCTCAAAGCAAGTGGGCACAACCAATGTCATGCATGATACAAACAGGGTGCAGTGAACCACCATCAACGCTAACAAAACCCTTAGCAGAATATGGCTGGAAAACTTATCAACAGGTCTGGAACAAACTCTGGAGTTAACAGGTTTCTTGTCAAAAACGTGGTCAGCTACAGTGTTATCCTTTGCTGGTAGCATACCATTGCGAGACTTTTGTAGAGTAAGATCCAGTCTTCGTTTCTTCTTCAACTTATAACACAGACACTGTATGACCTGGTTTTTTACACATTACAGAACTGCCATTAGTTAACTAGCTATTCAAAATGCTACTTCGAGACTTGACATGAGAATCAGAATTAGACCTTGTATTTACATATTTACTAGAGTGCTTATCAGGGTCCCTCGTCACTTTTGGCCTATTAAACCTTTTATCATAAGACCTACACTCCTTGTTAGCTAGTACATAATCATCAACACACAGACGGCTGTTTCATGAAGTATAGATACCTATTAGTCATTTAAATAAACTTTAATATTGTCACTAACATGATTTTTAAACTGCTCAATTAAAATTATTTTTCTTAATCTCTTAAAATCATCCTTAAACTCTGCTGCCATCCAACATTTATCAAACCAATTTGTTTGTTCCCTTCTGAATTCTACATATGTCTGCTTATCTTGTTTTTTCAAAGTCCTAAACTTCATTCTAGAAGTCCCTGGAATAAGTTCATAGGCCTGTAAAATATCATTTTTTAAGAATTCATCATCACAAACTCTATCCTCAGGAGTGGAAGCATACACTTTTTGTGCCCTGCCACACAATACTCCAGACAACATAGTCCTATATGCCCAATTTTCTGTTTGCCACTTACATTTTTTAGCTTTTCTCCCAAAACAAACAAACTAATCTTCCGAATCCTTTCCATTTAAAGGAGGCACATCTCTATCTTCGTTAGAAATATCTTACCGAGATATTTCAGCATCTTTAGAATTAGCTTGTTTGATTTTTTTTTCAAGTTCTAACTCTTTTTGAACATTAATCTCATGAAGCTTTATTTGAGTTTGAGCTTCAAACATGGTTTCTCTTAAGTAAGCTTCTATTCTCAGTTTTTTCAAGTTCTATGGCTGATAAACTAAGCAGTCCATTATCAGTTACATCCAAAGCTTCCTTGAAGTAACACCTCAGCTGCTAATGCAACAGTCGTACTCTTTATGTATCCTAGATCCGTTTTCTACGAGACTCAGGAAAGTTCCTTGGGGATACTATATCATACAATAAGCAAGGCTGGAGAGTAGATAATGTTTGAGAAATTATCAGAGAACTCTTTTCTAGAATAGAGCGATACCTTTGATTTACAAATCATTACAATGATTTTATCTTAACATTAATAGTTAATATTTCAAAACAAACCTTTCTCACTGGTACTATAACATAATATACCTGTAGATAAATTTAATCTATATAAAATTACTGTAAGTACTTCCACAAATTCCTTACAATGTTTTTTTTTTTTTTTTTTCAGTAAAAGAACTAATGAAGAAATGGAAGGGAATTCGAGACAACTTCGTGAAAGAACAAAGAGCACGCAGTAAGACTTCCAAAAAAGTGAAGAGAAAGAAATACCTCTACTTTGACAAACTCCTTTTTTTGTTACCGCACCTGAAAGTGAATGAAAACCCAGTGTCAAACGCCCTGACCAACCCAGAAGATACGCCTTGTCATCTCGCAGAGGCCAAAGTAGAAGATGAACAACAAGAAGAAGTAAGTTCTGATCAAGAGAATCAACAAACTACCCCGTCCCATGATGACAGAGAACACATTCAGGACAAAAAGAGGAAAATGATACAAGCCAGAGTTAGAAAGAATATGGGGGGAAAAACACCTCCAGCTACAATTGTTAATGATTCGGCAAACATCTTCCCCGAAACTGCGCCTCTGCAGAGGGATGAGAGGTCTGATGATAGATTTGGCAACAAGTCTTTCCTATTATCATTTGCACCAATAATGGATAATATGCCCCAACCTCTATTCCTTCAAGCCAGACTCAGAATCGCAGAAATTTTCAGCGAGATGTGTTAATTTTTCTTTATTACTCCAAATCCCACTTGAGTGGGTAATCAGTGGAACCTGGTGGCATGAGGGGTGATCCATACAACAAAGTGGCCCCGATAAATAGTTTAGGACTCCACTTGAAGTTTGTAGTTCCAAAGATTTCATCCAGAACTCGAGCAGTCGAGCCTGCTACTACCTCCCTACAGTGGTAATTCCAATTGCTGAAGTCCATGTTGAAGAAGGTCCATTTGCACCCTGGCTCGTCTTTCAATCTCAACCAATCATCTATTCTTCCTTTTAGAGCAGACCCAGAGTCTGTATTTTTTTGTAATTTACCCCCTTCTGTTTTTTTTTATCTTATGTGGCTAGATGCACTTCTTCACAGCAAGGTATAAGATGTATCAGGAATTTCTGTGTTCATCTGTATAATGTTGATAATGAAATATTCTAATTTAAGAACAGTGTTACATATGTAAGTATGAAGAGCATTGAAGAATTGGTGGACAATTTCTTAGGAACTATCAATACATATAAATAGCTACCAGTGAAGGGCGTAGGACAATTACATCATGAGAAACCAAAAAGCAATAAATATGAGTAACATCTGCGTAAGTGATAAAATAATTATAAAAAAAAATGTATATTCTTGTTAAAGATATGAAAATGCAACCTATATTATATAAATATATTAAAAAAACAAAATACTGGAATAACAAATTTGAAAAAAATAATTATATGTACAATATATATTCATCTATATTTGTATGTATTTGTAAGTTTGTATGTATAAAACTATCAACGTTCATAATAAAAGAGAAAACTGGATCCCCTTTTTCAATTTAAACAATTTTATAAGACTAACATAGAATAGACATGGAGACGCCCAAATAGAGAAATGAAAAACTAAATAGATTTTAATCTCAGAGAAAAAAAAATAATTTAGTTAAAGGTGTAAAAGTGTTAAACAAGTTAAGGTCAAGCGACCATAGAATGGTGAGAAGTAATATTTGTCTCGATCTAAGGAAAGAAAGAAAATTTTGTATTGGAATCAGCACGAGAGATAGGTGGAATATTTCCTACACAAGTTCAAGGAAAACTACCAGAAAAGACCAAAACGTAATAAGGATAAGATTGGAAATGAGGGTGAAATCCAAGAGGGATGAAATTGAATTAGCAAAACTATCCAAAACTACATTCCCAAGACATAAGTAAAAACAATCAGACCAAATTTTAGGGAGCACTAGAAAAGAAGCATCAAGATGATAAAAGAGATGGAGTGACAAATATTGCAGAGCATTTCCATTCAATGCCATACAATATTATTTTATTATTTAATAAATTTATTACGCCCAAAGATGTCAAACAAAGTTACATATTGGCAATTACATACAGTACATCAGAAATCAACATAAAAAGAAAAATTACAGCATTGAATCATCAGAGTATCAGTTACAAAAATAACATATATGAGATCGTATTCCATTATCACTACAATTGCAACAGACAGTTTAGCAGCCACCAGAGTGTAGATGACTAGTCAAAATTAAGTCTAGGTGGTCATCTTTGAGTAACTATTGACAGGTTTGAAGTAAATTTTTGTGCTTGAGGTAACAGATGCCATACAATAGTGATATAAGAAATAACTTTGCCAATAGAACTAATGAAACACCTGAGTCAGTACCAAATAACAGTAAGAGAAGTAAAGAAAGTATTAAGAGGCATGAAAAGAGGCAACTCAGCAGATGGCTTAATTATTGATTTAATAAATCAAACCATTTTTCTCTATCAAACCATTGTTCTCTATGCTTGGGTAGTGTCATAGCCTCTGTACCATGGTCTTCCACTGTCTTGGGTTTGAGTTCTCTTACTTGAGGGTACACTCGGGCACACTATTCTATCCTTTTTTCCCACTTGTTTTGTTAAAGTTTTTATAGTTTATATAGGGGATATTTATTTTAATGCTGTTACTCTTCTAAAGAAATTTAATTTTTCCTTGTTTCCTTTCCTCACTGGGCTATTTTCCCTGTTGGAGCCCCTGGGCTTATAGCATTATGCTTTTCCAACTAAGGTTGTAGCTTAGCAAGTAATAATAATAAGTGGAGGAGGTTTCATATTACTAAAACTAGCTGAACCTTACACAGAATGTCTGTAAGAATGCTGTATACCTACAACTTGGAATAACTTTGTCATACTAATTCACAAAAAGGGAGACAAAAATACCTGAAAAATTACTGTCAAATAAATAAACACTCAGTAATATATAAAATATTTACAAAGATCATATTAGGCCGAACAGAATGACAGCTAGACTTTAATTATCCAAAGAGCAGGCAACCTTTAGAAACTAATATTTAACAGCTTACCACATCCATGAAATTAACCAGCTAATGGGAAATTCAAAAGAGTATGTCAAACCACTATGTGTGGCATTTAAAGACTATGATAAAGCATTTGATTCTGTCAAAAGTTCTGCAGTAATGAAAGCCCTTCAAAGAAAAGGAATAGATGAATCTTATGGTAGAACACTTGAAGATATCTATATGGAAAATACAGCCATCAGATGGTGAGTAAATTCCCAATGAGAAAGGAATTAGACAGGGAGACCCCATCTCAGCTAAATTATTCACAGCGTGCCTTGAAGTTTTTAAGAATTTAGATTGGGAAAATGTAGGAACTAACATTAATGGGGAATACCTTAACAATTTATGATTTTCAGATGACAGTTCTATTTAGTGAATTATGGGAGGAATTGCACAAGACGTTAGAAGATATGAATAGATAAAACAGAAATGTGGGACAAAAATGAATATGAGTAAAACTAAGATAATTTTCAAGGAAAATGCAAAGAAAAAAATTAGAGTTATGAACGAACCTCTAGATATTGTTAATGAATATACGTACTTAGGACAGACAGTAAGTGTTTCCTCAAGACTAGAGAACGAAATTAAGAGGAGAAGCATGGTATGGAGAGCTTTTGGTAAACAAAATGAGATTATAATGTGTAAAATGCCACTTTCTCTAAAAGGAAAAATATTTAATCAAATGGTCCTATCAGTATTAACTTATGCTTCAGAAACTTGGAGCCTTACTAAAGCCTTACAACATGAGCTAGTTACAAAGCTATGTAAAGAATAATGATAAGCATAACACCAAGAGATAGAAAAGAGCAACTTGGATACAAGAACAAACTAAAGTAGAGGATATTCTAACATGTAAGAAAAAGGAATGGACATGGACAGGGCATATAATGAGAATGACAGATGTTAGAGATGAACATCATGACAGAATGGGTCCCTAGTGATTGCAGAAGCAGAAGAAAGAGAAAAGGATGGATTGACGAACTAAGAAAGTTTGTGAGTGGACTAGCAATGGACTAGCAATGGTTGATATATGCAGTATATATATATATATATATATATATATATATATATATATATATATATATATATATATATATGTATATATATATATATATACATATGTGTATATATAAATAAATAAATATATATATATATATATATATATATATATATATATATATATATATATATATATAGGCCTTTGTGTGTGTGTTAATGGTAAGACGTATCCCCCAACCCCCAAGATTAGCGGAGTTGAGAGAAAATTTAATTCGGCAATCACTACCACATTTACCTATTCAGTGATAAAATAGGATTGAACCAGCATGCATGAAATTTTGTCCTTTTCATGTGGGCATATTTTTCCTTCAAGAACATGTGGAGTCTTCCGTTCTAAGCATATTCAATTAATATATAACATAACCCCCTTGGTTCTTTTGATGAGACTTAGGCAATGTGCCTATGGTGGTATTATTATTATTATTATTATTATTATTATTATTATTATTATTATTATTATTACTTGTTAAGCTAGAACCCTAGTTGCTGAAGTTATTAGCTCAAAGTCTCCAACAGGGAAAAGAACTCAGTGAGGAAAGGAAATAAGGAAATAAACTACAAGAAAAGTAATTAAAAATAAAAATAAAAATTTTAGGAACAGTAACATTAACATTATTATGTAGAACTACTGATTAGAGCCAATGTTGCTTAATTTTCAGTTTCCCTTATCATAATTAGAGTACAAAATCTTATGGAGGATTTACATATGCCTAACCAATAAATCACCTCACATGCATTACTGTTTTAGCAATGAGTAAAAACTTTGGTAAGATGAATCGTGAAAATGTCCGTCTCACCATTACTTTATCCTTCGAGAATCATAAGGTCGAAATTCTTGTCAAAATGTATTGCGGAAAAGGAAATACGTAACAGCAACCTAATCATATCACTCTCTTTACTATAGGGCTTGTTATGCAATCAGGCCGGGATGGCTTGCCTTGTTTCTATGCATTTGTGCTACATCGTGAAACTAGCTTGTCCATTGGAAAATACATGAGGATTCTTTCCTGGTTTACTTTTAAGATTCAGTATACCACAAGATGTACCATAGCTGTAATATATAATTCTAAGTCATACACCATAACCTGGCAAATGCTGTACAGTAATTTGGGTTGGCAACCCTGTGATAGTGGCAACGCCGCGCTCTGAACGTGTGAATACGTTGGATTCTGGTCTCCGTTTCGAATTAAAAGTTTTTATGTAGTTATTAACAGTGTGGTAAGCTTCAAGCATGTTCGACGCAATCAACTTCATACATGAGATCGAGAAGCGACCGGCGATATATGATGTGCAGTCGGAGGACTACGACGACAAGGAGGCCAGAGAGAAATGTTGGAACGAGATCGGGGAAGTTATGTACGAAGATTGGGATGGGATGTCGCATGAAGAGAAAGACCAGAAGAGTAAGTTCGTTTTCTAGCATACTATAAATCATCTGAGATTTCAAGGTTCATATTTTATTTTTAATTTTTTAATAAAGTTGTCGGAGCCTTTGTATATCAGTGGCCAGTTCCTCACGCGTTCATTAAAAATGGACATCAACTAACCTAAACTCTCCCCCCCCCCCAACCTACAACCCGTGTCCTTATCTACTTACCTAAGTGGGGGGGGGGTGCTTACACTGCCGTATTCTTAGACATAATAATACATACAGGTGGCCGCTATCATACATACACCCCAAGTTTTCATAGTTTTAAACTAGCATATGAGTATTTTGTTGATTAATTATTAAATGATTTTTAATATGGATATGAAGTTACATTTTCGTATATGAATAACGACTCAAGTACTTGACCTTACTCTGATACGCCTGTACCATTCATGCTTCTACAGATATATTAGATAGCAACTCACTTTCCTAAACAACTAAATATACTGTTTGTTAATTTAGGACTAGTAAATGAAAACAGTTTTAAACTGCTCATGGGGGTGACTCGAGGAAAAGTTAACCCAAGTCACTATCAGATTCATACTTGAACTGTTGAGTTGTTTGAACTGTGCATGACCTTCCCACCACTTTCAAAACATTAGACGTTTCAGAAGAAACCATGAGTAGCACATCAAACCTTACTATGCACACTGCGCTATTAATTCCCAACATGCTCGCATTCTATCACTGCCTCAGTATTATGAACCTTTTCTTTAAACCACTTGATTGATAAACCTTTTCATCAGCTTAAAAACTCCCATTCTTTCAGCGTGACTAAAGCATTTTAAAATGATCTAATATTTTTCACCTTCACTAAATCTCTTTGCCTCTTCTACTTATCTCTCATTTCTCATCATTTAATGTTTTTATTAATACATATATGCGGCTGAAATATTCATCCCAAAAGATTCAACCATTCTTCTTTCAAATGGACTCTACACTTTGACATTTTACTTCCAAAAAGGAAATATAGCACAATAATCCCTTTATAGATTTTCACCTTGGCTTCCATACATAACTAAAACTTCTTTCCACTGGTTTCCATGCACCCTGCTACCTTTCTTGCTTTGCCTACTTTCATTCTTTTTATAGTTTATTTATGACATATTTGTTTTTGATGTTGTTAATAGTTTATATATGACATGTCTGTTTTGACGTTGTTACTTATTTTAGAATGATTTATTGTTAATTTGTTCTCTTCATTTATTTATTTCCTTATTTCCTTTCCTCACTGGGCTATTTTTCCCTGTTGGAGCCCCTGGGCTTATAGCACCTTGCTTTTCCAACTAGGGTTGTAGCTTGGATAGTAATAATAATAATAATAATAATAACAATAATAATAATATTTGTATCAAAATCAATTCTTCCATCCTTCATTTAATCTTCACTTTTCCCTTCAAACACTTTCAAATCTGCTCCATGTCATCTGCCAACGTAAACCAGTCCACTCACTTATCTCACAAATTTGTATCTACATTTGCAGTATTTGCTTGGACTTCTCACATCACTCCATCCATAAAGAGAACAGCTACAGAGATATACAAGTTATATATCTTTGCAGCTATAACACTTCCTTGTGTCAGAAATACTTTTACATCAAACAGGTCACTCTATTGTCTACCTATTCTAATGTCTGTTCCACTTCCATCATAAAAAAAATGAATTGCCTCTCCTTAATATATCACCTGTATCAAAACATTAACTGGGCTCCACAAGGCACTAGAAGAATTGGAAGACCCAAACATACATGGCTTAGGACTATAAATCGAGAAGTAAGAGATGATGAATGGAGAAGTATTGAATTAAAAGCTCAAGACCGAGACGAATAGCGAAATCTAACCGAGGCCCTTGCGTCAATAGGCGTAGGAGGAGATAATGATCAAACATTCTCAATACATTCCATATTGAATGTCTATCAGGAGATTTTTCTAGCCACATGTATGGTAAATATAGCTTTAGTCCTTTGCTTCCAAATTTGTTAGATTACTGTTTTATGTCCAGTCACTCATAGGTCATAGAAAGTTTTTGTGAGAGAAGTGAAGCATGTATTAGTAAATTTATGTACAATGTTAATGGTTTATGTGAAAGTGGGTATGAGGCCAAGCTGTGCTATTTTTCCTTGACTGTTCAATGACTGAATTATTACTATTACTACTGGCTAAGCTACAACAAGGAAAAATAGCCTAGTGAAGAAAGGAAATTGGGACATTTTTGTAGAGATAAACATTCCATTGAAGACTTATTAAGAAGTTTGGTAATGGGAACTATCCCAATATGAAACTTGGTAATCACAAACGTTTGTTTAACTGGAATTCATCTGTTCACAACATTGACTACTGTAAATAGTATTTGACTATCAAACATCCTTTATATTCTTTTTTGTTCTGTGAGGTTGTCAGAAAGTTCCTTCACAAGGCAGTTTCAGTACAAGTAGCCTTAAAATATAGGAAGAGAGAGATTTGGCAACATTTCGGTCTTGCATATGCAAGGACGAAAACATAGAACATTCACAATTAGAAATAATGTGCAACAGTAGCATGGGAAGGCTATATTTTCACAACTCATTGGGACAAAAGAGAAAACCTGTGCAGTTATCCCTGTAGTCACAACCGTCATGGAGGTTAAAATATGCCACAGATGCTTTTAAAGGTAGCCCATGAATGACAGAGGTGAGGGACAGGGATAATGCCCTAGATACTGACCATACATACATAGAATCAGCACTCAAACCAGGCCTAGGGAGAGCCAAGCAATGTTTGCTGATGACTCAGCAAGTAGATCTATAGACTCCCCCAAAAAAACCCATCCCTAGCTCACAAGGAAGGTGAGGTTACAGCAAGTACGAGAAACTATCTAGCATGATCGGGTCACGAACCCCAATCCAGCACATCGTCAGGCAGGGATATTTTAAATAGACTACCACTACCATCAAAGGATCCTAATTTACAATGACAAAAATACTCCTATGGATTTGAACACTGGTAAAGGCACTTGAAAGCAACAATGGAAGGGAAAATACTCTATAATATGAAAAGAAAGAAAGCAGTTTCCCAATTCAAGATAATGAAACGTTCAGGCTCGTACATAGTCAGCATGGTTTGATTTCATTTATAGAATGGAAGCCAATCTGTATTGGGAGGACCATGGACTGTAGAAACAGAACACTCACTAGAGAAAGCACCCACCACAGGTGCATAAAGAGTTGATAAGTGGCCTGGTATGTGTAGGAGCAGTCCAGGTGAGTGGACAGTTATAAGAGGGGACTGGTCCTGAAGGAGTAGCTAGTATGGGTGAGGGTTCCTAGCATTAGAACGTACTAGTAAGCAAAACAAAAGGGTTGAGTACCCAGTATCAGTACACTGTTGGAAGAGTGACATTCTTTAATTTCCCTAAGGGAATAGAATGGAAAAAGTCCAATGCTATGACAAAGATTTGGAAGCATAAGAGACACAAGCATTGGCATTAGCATGATTGTGTCTCCTGGATTGGCAAGATTTCTGCTACAAAATTGGAGACCATTAGTTCGAGTGGGACATGTAGCACAATGCTGTCTCCAGAGGGTAAATATCTAGCTCACGAGAAATCATGAAAATTCGACAGGCTTGTTAATCGCAAAGCAACAAAGATATAGAATCCAAACGCAAATACTACAATATACATACATATACCAAGGCACTTCCCCCAATTTTGGGGGGTAGCCGACACCAACAATGAAACAAAACAAAAAGGGGACCTCTACTCTCTACGTTCCTTCAGCCTAACCAGGGACTCAACCGAGTTCAGCTGGTACTGCTAGGGTGCCACAGCCCAACCTCCCACATTATCCACCACAGATGAAGCTTCATAATGCTGAATCCCCTACTGCTGCTACCTCCGCGGTCATCTAAGGCACCGGAGGAAGCAGCAGGGCCTACTGGAACTGCGTCACAATCGCTCGCCATTCATTCCTATTTCTAGCACGCTCTCTTGCCTCTCTCACATCTATCCTCCTATCACCCAGAGCTTTCTTCACACCATCCATCCACCCAAACCTTGGCCTTCCTCTTGTACTTCTCCCATCAACTCTTGCATTCATCACCTTCTTTAGCAGACAACCATTTTCCATTCTCTCAACATGGCCAAACCACCTCAACACATTCATATCCACTCTAGCCGCTAACTCATTTCTTATACCCGTTCTCTCCCTCACCACTTCGTTCCTAACCTTATCTACTCGAGATACACCAGCCATACTTCTTAGACACTTCATCTCAAACACATTCAATTTCTGTCTCTCCGTCACTTTCATTCCCCACAACTCCGATCCATACATCACAGTTGGTACAATCACTTTCTCATATAGAACTCTCTTTACATTCATGCCCAACCCTCTATTTTTTACTACTCCCTTAACTGCCCCCAACACTTTGCAACCTTCATTTACTCTCTGACGTACATCTGCTTCCATTCCACCATTTGCTGCAACAACAGACCCCAAGTACTTAAACTGATCCACCTCCTCAAGTAACTCTCCATTCAACATGACATTCAACCTTGCACCACCTTCCCTTCTCGTACATCTCATAACCTTACTCTTACCCACATTAACTCTCAACTTCCTTCTCTCACACACCCTTCCAAATTCTGTCACTAGTCGGTCAAGCTTCTCCTCTGTGTCTGCTACCAGTACAGTATCATCCGCAAACAGCAACTGATTTACCTCCCATTCATGGTTATTCTCGCCTACCAGTTTTAATCCTCGTCCAAGCACTCGAGCATTCACACCTCTCTCACCACTCCATCAACATACAAGTTAAACAACCACGGCGACATCACACATCCCTGTCTAAGCCCCACTCTCACCGGAAACCAATCACTCACTTCATTTCCTATTCTAACACATGCTTTACTACCTTTGTAGAAACTTTTCACTGCTTGCAACAACCTTCCACCAACTCCATATAACCTCATCACATTCCACATTGCTTCCCTATCAACTCTATCATATGCTTTCTCCAGATCCATAAACGCAACATACACCTCCTTACCTTTTGCTAAATATTTCTCGCATATCTGCCTAACTGTAAAAATCTGATTCATACAACCCCTACCTCTTCTAAAACCACCCTGTACTTCCAAGATTGCATTCTCTGTTTTATCCTTAATCCTATTAATCAATACTCTACCATACACTTTTCCAACTACACTCAACAAACTAATACCTCTTGAATTACAACACTCATGCACATCTCCCTTACCCTTATATAGTGGTACAATATACAACCCAAAAACCTAACATAACTGATAGTTCAAATTTCCAGAAGGATGTTAGTTTGCAAAAAAAAAAAAAAAAAAAAAAAAAAAACTGTCGACACTTTTCGTACTTCTTGTATGCAACACTAGCAAATCAATACAAGAAAAGTAGCAATTCATACTCTTAAAAGTAGTGTTAAATTCTCTCTTGAACATTGGAAAAAGTACCAGTATTACTGCCTGAGAGACCATTACAAATTTTCACTAGCAAAGGAACATAATTTAATGGCCCTCTTCAGTAACCACACACCAAGTACAAAAGCAATGCATGTTGCTACTCTTCAAACGGAGTATCATCACTACTATCATTTCAAGCCAAGATGCAACACTGGTTGGAAAAGAAGATGGCTACATTACCTAGAATCCAAAGAGGGAAAGCAACCCTGTATGGAAAAGGAAACAAAGGTAACTATTAAACTGCCACAAATAAATAACAAAAAAGCAACACTGGTTGGAAAAGAAGATTGCCAAATTACCTATGAGTACTGATGAAATGGGAAATATGGAGTATAAGGAATAAAATGTTATCGTTATTATCATCCTGAAAAGCCAAGCTATAACCCTAACAAGAAAAAGGAGAATGCCACAAGGCCAAGAGCTCCAATAGGGTAAGCAACCCACTATGGAAAGTATACAGTAGAGAAGTAACCAATAAACTAATTTATAAAAGAGAAAAAATATATCAAAGTATATAGAGGGCTCAATTATGGGAAGATAGTGAATGACCATAATTTAGAGAAAATATTCCATCATTCAAAAGTGTTAGGAGGTAGGATGAAAGGAAGCAATAGAAAGTATTGGAGAGTTAGCATGAAGGATGTACAGTAAATATAGGGCCTAGATATACAGCAAGTGTGTGAAAGATAGTCAAGGAGTACGCTGCTAAATCTAGCGATTTAACCATACAGGGACGTGATGCTGAAGCAAAGAATGGTAGCTGATTTGTCAGAGAAGAGAAATCTACATGTTTAGGCACAGCATATGACAAAAGTGAATGGGCAAAATTTGCAGAAATGTCAAGGGCAAAAAAAGATTGTGTATGGATTATGTGAAAGTTGTAGAGCTAGTGATAAGGTTGTGCAGGCAGATTATGGAAGTATTACAGTGAGCTTTGTAATAGGTATGAGTGAATTCAGCAGGGGAAAATGAGTTAACGAATTGCTAGTCAAGGATTGTCTCTGCACAATATTATTTTACGATTCAGCAGGCACAGCATGAATATGCCAGTTGCATGTCTTCTTGTTTTATAAAAAGTCAACTCCCCATTCGAGGAAATAGATTAAGATACACACTCTCATATATATGTGTATGTCAGGGGTTCTTAACCAGGGGGTGCGAACCTGGTTCCTAATGGTGCGAGGATACCTGTGAATTATTGAAGAATATGTTTTTACCTACGTTTTATATTTTTTCCTGAAAAGAAAACTTGTTGCTAGTCTGAAACAGTGTTCGAAGAGATATACCTAATCTATTTTCCTAATGAAGGGATAAAGTTGCAACAAACTCGAATCCAGGGTACACGTATGTGATTTGGATGAACGAGGAAAGGACGAGTATAGGACACGTAGGCAACACACACAGAGAGAGAGAGAGAGAGAGAGAGAGAGAGAGAGAGAGAGAGAGAGAGAGAGAGAGAGAGAGTGTGTGTTTCCTCACGTCTCACACTCAAGTGCTCACACCATTGTGGAATCCAAATGGAGTTCACCAATAGTCAGCTGGACCACTTCTGGGCTTCTCAGCTGGAAGCATACCCTGCACTAGCAACGAAAGCACTCAAAGTACCGGTACCTTTTGCAACTACTTACTTGTGTGAGCAAGGATTTGCTTGTCTACTTCACATCAAAACGAAAAGCACAAATCTGCTGAATTCTGAACATGACATGCGAGTAGCACTCAGTACTAAGACACCAAGATTTGATGCCATTATGTAGAAAAAAAAAAAAGGATCAACGAAGTCACTAGGTTTACAGTGCAGTACGGTCAAAATATAATGTAATTTTAAACCAAATAAAAAAAATATTCTTGTTGACACATACTCATAATTTTTTCTCTTGAAAGATTTAAGCTGTATGAATGAATATTGAATAAAAAAAGGTTTTGTTATTACATCAAATTTGTATTTTTAGCTTTTTCTTATATTCAGAATCCAGGGGGGTGCGAAAACTGAGTGCTGATTTGAAAAGGGTGCAAACACTGGAAAAGGTTAAGAACCACTGGTGTATATATATATATATATATATATATATATATATATATATATATATATATATATATATATATATGAGTGTGTGTACATATCATACTCCATATACATTTAAAAAATATAAGACAGTCTTAGATTTTTAGCATGATTAATTTACAAAGTCATTTATCCCGGACCTTCAAAGAAATTAAAGAATGATTTGAATCCTTTTTGAACTCTCTGAGAACAGATCTTCCTCATAACAACAAAGTCTTACAAAAAATCTTTCAAAAAAAGTCTTGTGAAAAGAAACCATCCCTTCCCCCAAAAAATGGTACAAGGCACAAAAAAATCCTACTTAGGCAATTGTAAATTCTAGGTACCCTAAATAGTAGGGTCAATATATGGAAAATACCCCCTCAACCCCCAAAAAATTGTAACAAAAGGTTTCTCAACTGATTCTGGTAGGTTTTAATGTACTTTTTAACATACTAAAAGTTTACCAAACTTTGACCCCCGGAAAAGTGTTTTTTTCAAGATGGCGTCCAAGATGGCCGCCGAAACCTTTGAACGATCATAACTCTATAACTATCAACTCAAATTTGATGATCTTGGTGTCTACTCCTACATTTTTTGGGACAAAGAACACATTAAGATCATAAGAAATAATGTTGGCCTATTATGTGTCAATGTTTAGTGGGTAGAGGTGGCATTTTCCATATATTTGATTGAATATAACTGCATAACTAATTCGCATCTTTCTCTATTTCAGATATGATTCAACAATGAGTGCAAGCACAGTCAGTCAAAGTTCTTGTCTAATCTGCAAGGAGGAGATTGAGGATTTCAGTGATAACTGGGTTGCAATTCAATGAAATGGGGCAAAAGGAATAAATGATGCCAGTGTAAAGCGGAAATACGATCTTGTAGTTGAAGCTAGTATGAAAGTGCATAAAAGCTGTCGTCAACAGTACAATAATGTTAAAAACATTTAAAGCCATATTGCAAAGAATAGTGCTTCTGAGCCAGGAAAAAGAACCACAACATGCTCAAGTGGAGCTTTTGATAGTGCAAAGGACTGCATATTATGTTTATGTACAATTGATTTGGACAAGGGACACTTTATCTGGGTCTGCACGGACAAATTTGTGGAAACAATTTTGGAGGTCTGTGAATCCCGTTCAGATGATTGGGTACTGACTGTAAAGGGCCGCATTGAATACCATTTACAAGATTTACATGCAGCAGATGGCCTTTATCATCATTCATGTAGTAGAAATTTCAGGAACCTCAAGTCAGTGCCTTTTGAGTTCCAGCATGCCCCTGATGCCAAGCGCAGAAAGCCAGGTCGTCCTAAAGATGAAGATGAGTATAAAGCATTTCAGAAAATGGGTGCTTACCTAGAACTGAACAGTGAGGAACAACTAACTGTGACATCTTTGAGCCTCCTAATGAAAGGTTATCTTTCCAATCCTGATTCTGAACCCTACGACAATTACAATTTGAAAAAGCATCTTAAAGAGCACTTTAAGGACTCAATTATATTTTCTGAAGGAGAAGGCTTGGACGACATTATCACTATGAGAGAACAAACATCGCAGATTCTGAGATCATATTACAAAGGAAAGTGTCAGGAAGATGATGAACAATCCCAAAAACGTGCAATTATTGAAACTGCCGCCAGATTAATCAAATGTGACATCAAGTCCGAGGTTTCCACTATGAAGAATCAGTAACCAAGTAGTGAGGATTTAAAGCTTAATTCAGCACTTTCATTCATTCCAACTAGTCTGCGAGGAGCACTGGAAACATTGTTCACTGGGAAAGATACAAGATGCAAGGTTGCTGCAGTTGGTCATGCCATAATTCAGACAGTTCACCCACGAGCTGTCATTGCGCCGCTACAAGTGGGACTTGCTGTGCAAGTCCATCATCTATATCGTTCAAAGTTCATTGTGGATACCCTTCATGAGATGGGATCTTGCTGCTCATATAAAGAAGTGATGAGATTTGAAAAAAATCCAGCAGATTATGTGGAACCTGATGTTCTAGGTGGAGATGTAGATTTGTTGGAAAATCCGTTCTTTTTGTCGCTGATAATGTTGATCACACTCTTATCACTCTGAATGGCAAAGGGACATTTCATGGAATGGGTGTCATTGCCTCTGTCACCCCTGGAAAACAGACGAACCATATCATTCCACGAAAACAGATCTCAGAACTGAAATCTGATAAGAAAACAAAGATTCCAGTCTTGGAGTACAGGTTTACAAAGCATGCTTGTATTCGAGGACCTACCAAGATTTCTTGACTGTGAAGGCTCGTGGGTGAACTGCCTGAATTAAGGCATGACCAACTGCAGCAACCTTGCGTCTTGTGTCTTTCCCAGCGAACAATATTTCCAGTGCTATTTGCAGACTAGTTGGAATGAATGAAAGCGCTGAATCAAGCTTTAAATCTTCACTACTTGGATACTGATCTTTCATAGTGGAAACCTCAGACTTGAGGTCACTTTTGATTCATCTGGCGGCAGTCTCAATAATAGCACGTTTTTGGGATTCTTCATCATCTTCCTGACACTTTCCTTTGTAGTATAATCTCAGAATCTGCGATGTTTGTTCTTTTATAGTGACAATATCGTCCAAGCCTTCTCCTTCAGAAAATATAATTGAGTCCTTAAAGCGCTCTTTAAGATGCTTTTTCGAACTTTGATTGTCATAGGGTTCAGAATCAGGATTGGAAAATATAACTTTTCATTGTGAGGCTCAAAGATGTCACAGTTAGTTGTTCCTCACTGTTCAGTTCTAGGTATGCACACATGTTCTGAAATGCTTCATACTTATCTTCATCTTTAGGACGACCTGGCTTTCTGCGCTTGGCATCAGGGGCATGCTGGAACTCAAAAGGCACTGACTTGAGGTTCCTGAAATTTCTACTACATGAATGATGAAAAAGGCCATCTGCTGCATGAAAATCTCGTAAATGGTATTCAATGCGACCTTTTACAGTCAGTACCCAATCATCTGAACGGGATTCACAGACCTCCAAAATTGTTTCCACAAATTTGTCCGTGCAGACCCAGCTAAAGTGTCCCTAGTCCAAATCAATTGTACATCCACAGAATATGCAGTCCTTTGCACTATCAAAACTCAACTTGAGCATCTTGTGGTTCTCTTTCCTGGCTCAGAAGCACTATTCTTTGCAACATGGCTTTTAATGTTTTTAACATTAATGTACTGTTGACGACAGCTTTTATGCACTTTCATACTAGCTTCAACTACAAGATCGTCTTTCCGCTTTACACTGGCATCATTTATTCATTTTAACCCTTTCCACTGAATTGCAACCCAGTTATCACTGAAATCCTCAATCTCCTCCTTACAGATTAGACAAGAAGCTTGACTGACTGTGCTTGCACTCATTGTTGAATCATATCTGAAATAGAGAAAGATGCGAATTAGTTATGCAGTTAGATCCAATCAAATATATGGAAAATGCCACCTCTACCCCCAAAACATTGGCACATAATAGGCCAACATCATTTTTTATGATCTTAATGTGTTCTTTGCCCCAAAAAATTTAGGAATAGACACCAAGATCATCAAATTTGAGTTGATAGTTATAGAGTTATGATCGTTCAAAGGTTTCGGCAGCCATCTTGGACGCCATCTTGAAAAAAAACACTTTTCCGGGGGTCAAAGTTTGGTAAACTTTTAGTATGTTAAAAAGTACATTAAAACCTACCAGAATCAGTTGAGAAACCTTTTGTTATAATTTTTGGGGGGTTAAACTGTATTTTGCCCTGACTAAAAATACACAGGATAGTAAAATGGGATAGTTGTTACAGTACTGTCAATTCCTGGTGAATGTAAGCTTGGTTCTGTATCACATTTCTTGATAGTACAAAAGCCTTTTTCGTAAAAAGTTATTGTGGTAACATTGGAGTTGTTGATTGCAAGGTTTGATCATTTAGAAAGGCGACCTGACTTGGCTGCAGTTTTTATTTTCCAAACAAAAGTCATCATTACAACCATATGCACCGACATCAGTGGTTTTTTAAAATTATATCTAACATCACACACACCCAACTAAATATCTATACTCAATTTTTTTTAATGAGACGCATTTACACCGACTCGCAGCAGTGCCTATTAGCTTGGAAAAGTTTCGTGATCGCTGGTTGGTTAGAATTATCTCGTTCAACCAATCAGCGACCAGCAAACTTTTCCGAGCTAAAAGGGCACCCATGCGAGTCGGTGAAAATCTGCCTCACTAAAAAGAATTGACTATAGTAAGATGTCTTAAGGATGAACCTAATAAATTAGTAACAATAATAATAATAATGGTAGTGTGTGGCATGGAGGAGATCTCCAAGTACCAAAAGCTCTATAGGCCAGATAGTGCAGTCAGTACATCTAACAAAGTCCACTGCAAGCATTACTCGAGGGTTTTGGCTGCATCCATTTGGCCCCTAGCTGCATCCTCTCTAACCTTCTACTTAACCTCCATTCTGCTCATTCTTTTTATTGAACAGGCTAACATAAGTCTTTTGTTATAGTTTATATATGAAATATCTGTTTTTCTGTTATTGTTTTTAAAATAATTCAATTGTTCATTATTTCTTATATCCCTTATTTATTGCATTATTTTCTTTCCTCACTGAGCTATTTTTCCCTGTTGGAGCCCTGTGGCTTATAGCATCATGCTTTTCCAAATAGAGTTAGAGCTTTAGCTAATAATAATAATAATAATAATAATAATAATAATCTTGCTTTCCACTCACTCTCAAATTTTGCTACAGGATACAACTGTCGGATTTTCTCCAGTTGTACAGTACCTCGCCACTGAATGGGATCCTCGACACCAGTACCTGGGCATTTGACCAAAATTCCCAGTTACTGTAAAATACAGTAAATCCAAATCTCCTTAAAATGAACTGTGGAAATTTATAGATTAGTACAGTGGTAACGTCTTTGTCTAGCATTCGAATAGCGGCAGATCGATCCCAGCCTGGGACCATGAGTTTAAGCTGTTTACTGTTGTGCTAGTGCACCACAGTGGGGGTTGGGCTTGCCCAGCTGACGTTCCTGTGAGCATCTATTCTGATGAAACTCGATCTGACACCAGACACCTTTTAGTTCTTTAACCTATGTTAAAAATATTTTCAATCTAGAAACTCGTAGCTTATTATTGTTAGTTTACATTACACTCGGGCATACTATTCTATCTAATTTCTCTTCCACTTGTTTGGTTAAAGTTTTTATAATTAATATAGGAAATATTTATTTCAATGTTGTTTCTGTTCTTAAAATATTTGATTTTCCCTTGTTTCCTTTCCTCACTGGGCTATATTCCCTGTTGGGGCCCATGGGCTTATAGCATCCTGTTTTTCCAACTAGGGTTGCAGGTCAGCTAATAATAATAATAATAATAATAGCTTAATTACCGTAAGTACTTCCACAAATTCCTTACGATATTGGTTTGTTTTAGGCAAAGAACTCATCAAGAAATGAAAAGGAATTCGAGATAACTTCGTGAGAGACTACAAGTCATGCATGAAGACTGGGACCAGATTGAAGAAGAAATACATCTACTATGACCATCTCCTATTTTTGTTACCTCACCTGCAAGAGCATGTGGACGTGATGTCAAAAGCTCTAACCAATCAAGAAGTACTTGATTTCATCACAAAGATGAAGAAGAAGAAGAAGGTCCTGATTAAGAGAAGCAACAAACTTTCTGGTCCCATGGTGACAGAGGACACCTCCATAGCAAAAAAGAAAAAAAAAATAGATAAAGAAATAAATGTATATACAGTCAAACTTTCTAACACCGTCGAACCCGGTTGTCGAACCTACTTGTCAAATGGTTTGAAGAGGTGGAGTCAGCCACAAATGCATAACGTTTGTAAACAATGAAGCCCCGCCCACAAAAGTCAGGCTATAACAGACTTTCTTCGAACCCTTCGACAAACGTGTTCGACAATCAAACACACCGTTCACACATTTGAACATTACTTCAAACACTTGTCTGTCAAACCGCGTTCGACGAACCGTTTGAACTTGTAAACCTAGCCGTTCTGTGGCTGGTACAAATATCATACTGTGCCAATTTTATGTTATGGTAATCATATTATTGTTAAGGAGTCGATAGAAGTGGGTTTCATTTCTTGAAATGTACTGTTTTGTATTCAACAGATATTTTCATTATATCTTAGTACATATGTCCCATGTTGACGGATAATTAGACATCTGAACATGGGTTTTCTTCGCTTTATTTTACAAAAGATTCGTAAGTACACCGTACACGGCTACACTCTCTCAGGTGGAAGCCTTGTCTACTTGAGCGCACAAAGGCAACTAAACACACCTAGCTATCAAAATGCAATCTTGCTACAACAACATGCTGAGTTATAGGTTTTTGTGGAATTCTCATATTATAGAGTTCATTTACCTTGACGTACAACACATATCTACATACAAGAAATAGGACACATCTATTAATGATTAAAACTCTAAATTTCATTACTAAAAATGTAGATGTGGCATATTTTTCCACTCAGATGCCAGATCTGAGTGTAAGGGTTCTATTTCTTATACTGGAATTGTAAAGACCTCTCGCTCTTGATCACAAGTGACTCCCTCAAACCAATGCTTTTGTCCAAGAAATTTGTGTTTGTACGCTTGTGTTATTATAAGCATGGTTTACTAATAAATTGTCTTGATGATTTATAAAGTTAATGATATATCAAAAGTTTTGTGTGTGTGCATAGGCTTTGAAGAAAGTTCATGATTCATTTTATGAATTTTTCTTTTTCTTTCAAAAGATAAGTATATTAAAACATTTTACATAAAATGGCAATATCTTATACTGCAGTGTTTACTTTAACCATTAACACAAAGACTAATAAAAGAATATATATATATATATATATATATATATATATATATATATATATATATATATATATATATATATATATATATATATATATATATATATATATACTGTGTATATATATATATATATATATATATATATATATATATATATATATATATATATATACTGTGTATATATATATATATATATATATATATATATATATATATATATATACATATATATGTACACAAGAGTAATCAGAGAGTTATGACCTCCGCCAAAGGTTAATGGGATCGTCCATGACCTAAGATCTATCTGTGGTGAAAATTTCGCCAAAATTCGTCGAGTAGTTTTGACGTAATACTGTCCACAGACAGACAAAAACACAGACAAATAAATGAACAAACCGACTAGAGTTTATAAACTGTCCACAGGCAGACAGAAACATAAACAAATAAATGAACAAACCGACTAGTGTTTATAACAACCTTGGCGGAGGTAATAAAGAAAAAAAAATTATATATATATACTATATATATATATATATATATATATATATATATATATATGGTGAGTACACAGAAGCAGGGAATGAAAATATAGAAATAAGTAAAAGGGAGTACTTCAGAACCAAACTTATTTTCCACGACTCCCGAGGTCTTCCCAAGTTCCCAAAAAGTATAATCTCTGCGGGAAGCATTTAAACGACCTGACTTGACCTTAGATCTGACAACACTGTATTTTCTACCATGGCGATCATAAAAAGTTTGACTGACTACTGGGTGAGTACAGCGAGTTAGAAAGAGCCGCGCCGTGAAACAGAACCCAAGCCACAGTTGCCAATACTTCGGCATTTTGCCTGGAACTGCGCCTCTGCAGAGAGATGAGAGATCTTCTGATAGATTTGGCAACAAGGCTTTCTTATCATTTACACCGATAATGGATAATATACCATATTTGTTTTTGATGTTGTTAATAATTTATATATGACATGTCTGTTTTGACGTTGTTACTTATTTTAGAATGATTTATTGTTAATTTGTTCTCTTCATTTATTTATTTCCTTATTTCCTTTCCTCACTGGGCTATTTTTCCCTGTTGGAGCCCCTGGGCTTATAGCATCTTGCTTTTCCAACTAGGGTTGTAGCTTGGATAGTAATAATAATAATAATAATAACTCTATTCCTCCAAGCCAGATTGAAAATCGCAAAAATTTTCAGCGAGATTTGGTTATGATTTTCATTACTCCCAATCATTTACATATGGTATTTTATGGTAATTTACACAATTTATGATAATTACTTGAATATGTAACGTTTATATTGATAAGTTGGGGAACGTTTTTACAATAAATTTTATTGTATATTGTATAATTTTATTAATTTATTTAATTTGTATTGAGTTGATTTATAAATTTCTAAAACACTAAGTTCTCATCTGTATTTTGGTATAGAATGATTACGAAAATATAAATTGATAAAATGTAATTGTATTTCTATATTAAAGGGAAAAAAAATCTGTTATTCTATACTATAAAAAGCCTCAGGAAACGTTTAATCTACTTATATAAATTGACGCTTACTTGAGAAGGTTAATTCCCGACAGATGTATTTTGGGTAGACCTTATCAAGGTCACGTTTACCCAATTCAGACAATACTCGTCGTCTGACGCGTGGACCCAGTAGACAAAAACAACACAATTACGTTCTTGTTAACCCAAGTTTTGTGAATTTGTGAAAGTACAGTAAACATCGCATAGCTTAAATATCTTTTATTCGCTGGCTAAGTTTTGGCCATCGAATTTTCTGTTTGATTCAAGACCAGTACAGTTATTATTATTATTACTTTCTAAGCTACAACCCTAGTTGGAAGAGCAGGATGCTATAAGCCCAGGGGCTCCAACAGGGAAAATAGCTCAGTGAGGAAAGGAAACAAGGAAAAATAAAATATTTTAAGAAGAGCAACAATATTAAAATAAACACCAAGCTACAACCATAGTTGGAAGAGCAGGATGCTACAAGGTCAGGGGCTTCAACAGGGAAAATAGCTCAGTGAGGAAAGAAACAAGGAAAAATAAAATATTTTAAGAAGAGCAACAATATTAAAATAAACATCACTTTATAAACTATAAAAACTTTAACAGAACAAGAGGAAGAGAAATAACATGTATGATAGAACAGTGTGCCCGAGTGTACCCTCAAGCAAGTTGGTTAATTGATTCCGGTGTAACGGTCTGGTTTTCCCCCCGTCCGAAATTCCCCCCGGGGGAAATATGGCCCAGGATATATATCCCCCCGGGGGAACTTTGTCCCAGGATAATATTCCCCCCTCTGGGCCAAGATTCCCCCTTTGCTTGGTGGAGGTAACCATTATTTTTTTTTGGTTTTTGTTTGCCATGGAAATCAATTTCAATGGGATTTCATAGAAAAGCTGCACAAATTGCAAGACAATGAAGGGTTACATTTAGGCAATAAATTGAGGTCACAACATATTGCTTGGATAAAAAAGAACAATGAATTTTAAGCGTGCTGCTCAGTTTCTTGAGTGAATCCGTATCAAACCCCATGCAATATTGCTTAGAAAACAAACTTGCTGATTTCGAAGGATGTGAGGGAACAATCAAATTCTTTAGTATATATATCCTCAATTCAAGAAATTTGTGTAGACGTAACTATAAACCTCCAAATGAAAAAAAAAAAAAAATGCCGGTTTGTTAAAAGAATTTATGATGAAGGCTGATATTGGGATAGTCCAAGGGGTTGTGACCTGCGAAGGGGGTCCGGGGGCTTGCCCCCGGCTAGGGGCTGTGACCTGGGAAGGGGGTCCGGGGGCTTGCCCCCGGCTAGGGGTTGTGACCTGGGAACTACTAGGTTAGGTTAGGTGGGTTTGTTAGGTTCTGTACCATTTTACAAATCTCAAATGTGTTAAATTATCATGTTTGGCCTATGTTCAGCCATTTACATGATCCATATGTTTTACCAACTGGTTACCTTGTTCTTATTTAGCATTTCTGACCATTATTATTGCTGTAAATCACTCGTTTATGACATTTCCCCACCCTAAACCCCCAGGTTTCCCACTCGGTTCCCCCATAATCTCTGGTAACACAAATTAATTGGTATCATCTCCTTTCTCATCCATAGTGCTTCTTAGCATCAAGTGTACTTTTTATTTCGTGCTGGACAGTACGAAATAAGAGTAAGGTTTTCATTATATATATATATATATATATATATATATATATATATATATATATATATATGTATATATATATATATATATATATATATATATATATATATATATTTCCTAATATTTTGTCAAACTCACCGTTGATTATTTAATTCATCAAAATAGTTTCTCTGTTTGGGAGGGTGGGGGAGAAATGGCCTAGGGGGGGAAAAATATCCTAGGGCTGAAATTCCCCCCGGGGGAATAACAGCCCGGGCTGCTTTTCCCGGGGGGGAAATCGATCCTAGGCTAATTTTCCCGGGGGGAATTTCAGCCAGGGGGGAAAAATTTCCTGCTACACCGGTACACTTTACCGGATCATAAGGAGACGTGTGACAACTGTACAGTACATTGTAGCAGGTAACGCTATGTTTAGCAAATGAGAAACTGTTGGCAACGCTGCCTGTAAAACAGAGTCGTTGAACTTGTAAACACGTGATTAAAAACATTTTATTAACTTTACAGAATGTTGTTAAGCAAATAACAATATTTTTCTATACAGCACCTTGAAAAATTAATGAAAAATGCTTTTGATCGTGTTTACAAGCTCAGCGACTTTGTTTTACAGCAGCGTTGCCAACTTATCTTTTGTTAAACACAGTGTTACCTGCTTCAACGTACAGCTATCAGACGTCTCCTTAGCTTGCCGTTAAGTGTACCGGAATTAATGAAGCCAACTGTACCATGCTTTATAACTCATATATTCTAATTTAAATACAGTGCCATACTTACGTTTCATATTGTTATTATCACTAGCCAAGCTACAACCCTAGTTGGAAAAGCAGGTTACTATAAGCCCAAGGGCACCCAACAGGGAAAAATAGCCCAGTGAGGAAATGAAATAAGAAAATAAATAAACTACCAGAGAAGTAATGAATAATTAAAATAAAATATTTTAAAAACAGTAACATTAGAATCTACCTTATGTTAGCCTGTTCAACATAAAAACATTCGCTTTAAGTTTTAACTTTTGAAGTCACAGTATTTTAATCTTAGGAACTTCCAAAATATAAATAATAGCTACCAGCGAATGATGTGGGACTATTACGTCATGAGAAACGGAAAAAGCAATGAATATGAGTTACATCTGTGTAACTGATAAAATAATCTTAAAAAATCAATGTATTATCATTATTATTATTACTTGCTAAGCTACAATCCTAGTTGGAAAAGCAGTATGCTATAAGCCCAAGGGCTCCAACAGGGAAAATAACCCAGTGAGGAAAGGAAAAAAGGAAAATAATTCATTTTAAGAAGAGTAACAACATTAAAATAAATATCTTCTACATAAACTATAAAAACTTTAACAAAACAAGAGGAAGAGAAATAAAATAGAATAGTGTGCTCAAGTGTACCCTCAAGCAAGAGAACTCTAACCCAAGAAAGTGAAGACCATGTTACAGAGGCTATGGCACTACCCATGACTTGAGAACAATGGTTTGATTTTGGAGTGTCCTTCTCCTAGAGGAGCTGCTTACCATAGCTAAAGAGTCTCCTCTACTCTTTCCAAGAGGAAAGTGGCCACTAAACAATTACAGCGCAGTAACCCCTTAACTGAAGAAGAATTGTTTGGTAATCTGTGTTGTCAGGTGTGTGAGGACAGAGGAGAATATGTAAAGAATAGGCCAAACTATTCAGTGTGTGTGTAGGCAAAGGGAAAAGAACCGTAACCAGAGAGAAGGATCCAATAACTGTCTGGCCAGTCAAAAGACCCCATAATTCTCTAGCGGTAGTATCTCAACGGGTGGCTGGTGCTCTGGCCAACCTACTCCTCTTATTCTTATTCAAAATATGAAAATGCAACCTATATAGCATGTGCAATATACTAGAATAATAACTTTAGAAAATAATTATATGTATAATATATATCATCTATATTTATATATAATAAAACTATACATAAAACTGTCAACGTTCATAATTAAAGAAAAAATCTGGATCCACTTTTTCAATAAGTAAAGCACATGATTATATATATAATATATATATATACATATATGTATATATACATATATATATATGTATATATACATATATATATATATATATGTATACATATATATATATATATATATATATATATATATATACATATGCGTAAAAACATAGGGAAACGTGATACTCGGATGCATAAAAAACAAAGAAAATTAAAAGGTTGGTTAAGTCCTGACTAATTTTGTCTTACTTCCTCAGCTTCCCTGTGGTTCTTTTGCGCGAGCGCGCGCACACACGCATACATACACACACACACAAACACACACACACACACACACATATATATATATATATATATATATATATATATATATACATACATATATATTAACATACATACATACATATATATATATATATATATATACATATAGATTAACATACATACATACATACATACATATATATATATATATATATATATATATATATATATATATATGCAAGGGGTTTTCGTTTCGCATTAGTTTTTATATTGAGATCTGTAATAATATTGAACATTTTATTTTCCAAGAGTACAATTTTCATCATAACATGTGTTTTTGTGACTTAGCTATCATGCAAACTTCATCTCATGAGTAATTCATTGATATTTCAGAATCCTTATCTTATATCAAGGAAAAGACAGGAATACATTTAATTACTTAATGCAAAGGGCGGCAAACCTCAAAATCGAAAGAAGTCGTAGTAACCTGTTGCAAGTGTCCATGTCTGGAAATCTGCTGGAGGGAGTTCGAGACCCGCTCAAGGTCGATAGTTTTAGTGGTCTCTGCAGTCTCACCATTCTTGTGAGCTAGGGATGGGATGTTTATTCTTCTGCCTGCTGAATCATGAGCAGCCATTGTCTGTCCCTTCCTGGTCTTAGCTTGATGGAAGGGGGCTTGGTGCTTTGGCGCTGACATATATATATACATATATATATATATATATATATATATATATATATATATATATATATATATATATGTGTGTGTGTGTGTGTGTGTGTGTGTATATATATATATATATATATATATATATATATATATATATATATATTAATGGCTTGTTCCATGGGAGCTGATATATATATATATATATATATATATATATATATATATATATATATATATATATATATATATATATATATATATGTATATATATATATATATATATATATATATATGGTCAGTCTCTAAGATATTGCCCTGTCCTGCTGTTAAGACTTTAAATAAGCATAGAATAAACGTACTACAGATTTCTAGCAAATCTATCAGCATTAATGCCCAAAGACTTGGAACGGTTTAATTGATAGACCATTCTTGGCAACCCCCCCCCCCCCTCTCTCTCTCTCTCTCTCTCTCTCTCTCTCTCTCTCTCTCTCTCTCTCTCTCTCTCTCTCTCTCTCTCTCTCTCCCATTTTAAGTGACAGTCAACATTTGCAATGACATGAACAGCTAGGCCGACCCCAGCCAAATTTCATACACCAAATAACCGGGTGTCAGTGACCCTCGACCCTGTCACACCAGAAGTATTTTCAGAAACCAACTAATCATCCTAAAGAAGGCAGTAGTGCATGGCCAGGCAGGTAAGAAGACGCCCACAGGAGCGTTCCACTCTAACGTGTTCAGTAAACAAAGTTGAATAGTTAATTTTCAATAGTTCGCTTATAAAATGTGATTTTATTCATCTGTAATTACAGTGATTCGTGTATAGGGAATGAATTGATAGCACTAGCTCCCCCCCCCCCCTATGAGTATGTATATATATATATATATATATATATATATATATATATATATATATATATATATATATGCGTAAAAATCACAGGAAAACGTGATGCTCAGATGCAGAAGAACCACAGGGAAAATGAAAATACGAAATATACGATTAAGTACTGACTAGCTTCGTGATACTCAGAAGTATCACGAAACTAGTCAGGACTTAAGCGTATATTTCGTATTTTCATTTTCCCTGTGGTTCTTCTGCATATATATATATATATATATATATATATATATATATATATATATATATATATATATATATATATATATATACTGTTGATAGGCATGGTTAAAAACATTGTTTACGGTAGATTAAGGGGCAGAGAAGACTATGGATCGACGAACTGAGAAAGTTTGCGGTCGTGGACTGGCACAGAAAGACCATAAACAGAGGCAAGTGGAAGGATACGTCTGAGGCCTTAGTTCTGCAGTGGATTAGTAACGGCTGAAGATGATGAGGATGATGAAATTACTGTGAATGCATTTTGAAATTCAGTTATGATAATCAAATCAAAATACTCATAACTAATGAAATGATGGAGATATTATTTTTAGATAGAATTTATCTTCACAAAAGATGTAAGTACTGTTATAAACCTAGGCCTATTCGATACAAATAAAATAAATAAAAAATAAAACAACGGTTCTCAATGGGATAATGGTGAGGCTGTAATTATAAAACATATTTAGAGTTAGTCCATTAACAAAATTAGAATTGTATTCTAATTCAGGAACATTGTTGTGATACTCGTAAGTGGTTTTATTGTGGCAGTGTCATAAGAATGGAATATTGTTGAACTAATTTTCAAGTAGAGGATAAGGAGAGAAATGTAGAACCAAATTGATTTTAAAGTTTCAAAAAATCTTTAAACAGCATTTTGAGAAATATATTTAATATCAGTAAAGATTTTGAAAGTAATTATCTACTTTATAAATATACTCTCTGAAAATATCGAAAAAAATGGAAGCCTTGTATCACAAGTAATAACTTGTTTGTCAATCAATATTGATGCTTAAAAGTGCATGTTTTTTTTTTCTTGTATCGAGTGGTCTTTGCCTCAATTTTATAAACAATTAATAAAGTGGGATAAAGTTTTTCGTCTTTACACGATTTGTCAATTTATCAGATTATTATTATTATTATCATTATTATTATTATTATTATTAGCTAAGCTGCATCCCTAGCTGGAAAAGTAGGATGCTACAAGCCCACAGGCTCCAACAGGGAAAATAGTCCAGTAGGGAAAGGAAATAAAGAAATAAACTAAAAGAGAAGCATTGAACAATTAAACTAAAATATTTAAGAACAGTAACAACATAAAATAGAATTTTCATATATAAACTATAAAAAAAAAATCCTTCGATGCACGGATGCCAGAGAATTCTAAATCAATCAATCAATAAAACTAAACAAGAAGAGAAGATGAAATATAATAGAGCCATTGTCGCTTTTCACCAACTTTCCTATTCCGACAAAATTTTATAAAATCAAGCATCAATACTTTTCAGCCGCTGTAAAAACCAGTTCCATCTATTTAGTCTTAGAAATAGGCCTAATTATAAAGTAAATTAGTGAAGATATCAGCCGTCTACCTCTTGTATGGTCATATCACAAAAAAAGTATGATTATTTATCGGAAAGTTAAATTCTATAAATACTGAAGTGTTTTAATGCATATTTTTTCTTATTAAAGCTAAAAAAAAAGTCGTTGGTTCTTAGAACCAATATATATTGAAGTGTTTTAATGCATATTTTTCTTATTAAAAGTAAAAATAAGTCGTTGGTCCTTAAAACCAATATATATTGAAGTGTTTTAATGCATATTTTTCTTATTAAAAGTAAAAAAAAGTCGCTGGTCTTTAGAACCAATATATATTGAAGTGTTTTAATGCATATTTTTCTTATTAAAGGTAAAAAAATGCTTATCCCTTCGAACCAATATTTCTAAAGATACACTATTCAACCGACGCCCTAAGTAAAACTCCTCCGCCCAACCACCCACATGAGAGAAGTGAGATGCACCAGGGCAGGTATAATATAACATGAGAGCTAGAAGGAGTGAAGAAGTGGAGGAGGAGAACGAAGGAAGAGGCAACGGTGCGTTGGAGAGTGGGAGAATTTCGCCGGCTGCTCTCCCTGAAGGGTCACAAAGGGAGGTTGGCGGGAATTTTGCCGACTGGGGAGGGAGAGAGAGAGAGAGTGTGTGTGAGTGTAAGGTTTAGTGAGATGGTGGCCTGGTAGAATAGACTAGGAGAGGGGAGGGGGGTAGGGTGGGGGGGGGATCATAGAAATGGGCCGACAGACTCCTCCTCCCAGCAGGCGGATGTTCCTCCTGGATCGTATGTACCATGTGTGGTTGAATGTCGATAAGGTTGCTTTTGGAGTGCGTACGTCTCGTGTTTATTTGTTTGCTTGTTTTATATCATCATTTTATAGAAGCTTGAATGGGAAAATTAACCTAACCGAAGTTACATAACATAACAGGAGTTTTTATAACATGATAATTCATTCGTCACTGACAAATCGCGAGATTACGTCATGTTTTATTTACAAGACTTTACTGTCATCCTGGAATACGAAATCTATTTTTACACTTGAAATTCCACTTCCTTTTTAAATGAATATCGCGCGAGGCAAGTCGTGTATTCATAAAGCAGGCTGCAACCTTCATTAATGCAGGTTATACAGACTTATAAGGGCTAACTAGTTGATTATTCTGTCTCTCCTGGCTGGTGATACAACTCGTGGCGATGGCGCCTGTTTTGTTGCCATGCTGAACGCACATACCACCAGGGGTTGGTATGCATGCGCTCTCTCTCTCTCTCTCTCTCTCTCTCTCTCTCTCTCTCTCTCTCTCTCGAGCGCATGTCGCCTCATGAAATGTTTTCTCTTCGGTCATGTGATCAAGCAGCGGATGATTTCATTAGAGTTGTTCCGCCTCAAAATTATGTCTTTTCCCGCCAAAAGGAAAGGAACGAGATAATAAATTTACATAATCAGAGATTCTCTAAAATTCTGTTTAGGTTTACTCATGCAATTCCTGCATAAACTTTGCTTCCTTTTATAATATATAATTCAAACTTACAGTACTTTCCTCGAGCCTAGAAAGGTCACTTCAGATAGATGTTTTCAAAATATTTTTAAGTATGCTTGAAGTACAATGAACAAATCGATTTGAAAGGATAAACTCAGATTCATGATTAAAAAGGGAAAGTTTGTGTAGAAGACCAATGGTACTACTCTGTTTAGGTGTCTCGTCAGGTATGATTTTCTTATCAAGACATTATGATGTTCTCTACTTAAGTAGATTTCAAAGCTAAGACTACTCTCTCTCTCTCTCTCTCTCTCTCTCTCTCTCTCTCTCTCTCTCTCTCTCTCTCTCTCTCTCCTTGTGGCGTTTTCGGTAACGCCTATTGACATGGCGTTCGAGTCTCAGCCCGGTCTCGGGGGATCATACTGACACTATAGTCAATTCTTTTTAGTGAGGTAGATTTGCACCAACTCGCAGGGGTGCCCTTTTCGCTCGGAAAAGTTTCCTGATCGCTGATTGCTTGGACAAGATATTTCTAACCAATCAGATAGGAAACTTTTCCGAGCTAAAAGGGTACCGCTGCGAATGCAAATGCACCTCATTAAAAAAAAATGAGTATAGGACTAGCACATTCCTAAAAATTGAGAATGCCTCTTCACAGTAGCAGGAAATTATATGTACCTAGTCGTTGGATGAGTGTTGCGGGTCGCAGATAGACTTGACTGCATTATTACGAGTAATGATGCAGGGGATAGTGATACCCTTATCGAAGAACTGGTCTATTGATAAGATTCTACAGATTAAAAGGTTCGCTCTATGAGAATGAAATGACGGATTGTATTTAGTAACTACAATGGCGCTTAATATTAACTTGATTCTAGTTGTTGCACAAATGTTTGTAGACTATACAATTTTGTTTTTATCTTTTATTATGAAAATACAATTACATTTTCTTAACATACATTTTTTTTCCTTTTATAAAGAAATATTTCCTTAAATTATATTTTACATTTTTGTATATACATTATAACATCTAATATATGATAAAATTACAATTTGTACTTTTTAAATGAAATCAACAAAAGCTGACGCGAGATGAGCATTAAATTTGTACTATAACCACGAAAGGAAAAATTAAAAGACTTGATCGGAGTTATTATTATTATTATTATTATTATTACTAGCCAAGCTACAACCCTTGTTGGAAAAACAAGATGCTATAATCCCAAGGGCTCCAACAGGGAAAAATAGCCCAGTGAGGAAAGGAAATAAATAAATGATGAGAATAAATTCACAATATATCATTCTAAAAACAGTAACAGCGTCAAAACAGATATGTCCTATATAAACTATTAACAACGTCAAAAATATAAATGTCATATATAAACATAAAAAGACTCATGTTAGTACTTTCGTCATTAATGACGTCGACGGACTTAACAATAAGAATTTATATATAAAGACATCGTATTTATACAGAAGGGGGCCCCACAGCTGAAAGATAATATAATTTGTTTAATAAAATTCTGCAATTGATGTTCCATGTTCCTTGCACAGTCATTTATTGTTTACCTTATTATCATTATTTATATTATTATTATTGTTCGATTTCAATCTAATTAGATATCACAATGACTGTTTTTTATTCAATACTGAGCCCGAGTTGTGACCGTCAGTTCAAGGTCCAAGATGTTATCATTAAGATTAGAAATCCCCCCCCCCTTCTCTCTCTCTCTCTCTCTCTCTCTCTCTCTCTCTCTCTCTCTCTCTCTCTCTCTCCGAAAGCCAAGAACGTCTCGCAAGTTCCCCTTTCTAAAATAAATGATTTTCAGTTTTATTTAATTACCATGAATACTTTCTTCTGTCTATCACATGCACAAACAAACAAACAAACAAACAAACACACACACACACACACACACACACACACATATATATATATATATATATATATATATATATATATATATATATATATATATATATGTATACAGTATATATGTTTATTGGTCATGAAGTTGAGGGAATTTCCAACGATAAATTGTCAATTTATTCTCTCAGGGAGTGTTGGTGAAAATTGCAAAAACAGGAGACCTAATTACAGAGGCATCACACTTACATCAGTTGACATGAAAATATATAGCATGCTTATTCTAAAAAGATTAGAGAGAAAGAGTGAAGAAAAGCTGAGAAATGAACAAGTAGGATTTAGAAAAGGTAGAAGTTGTACTGACCAAATTTTTCATTTTGAGACATGTACATCAATGCGTAGAATATAGAAATTCACTTTCGATGGCATTTGTGGGCTAGGAAAAAGCCTTTGATAGTATGCACAGGCTAATTTTATAGAGAATTCTACGTTATTATGGAATTCCTCTTAAATATGTAAATTTGATTAAGTCTGTTCATGAGCATAGCAAGTGCAAAGTTAATGTTAGTGGAGTCCTATCAAAGGAATTTCCAATGAACAGCAGAGTACTCCAAGGGAATGTGTTGTTACCTATGTTGTTTATCCTCCTCATGAATTTTGTAATGAGAAGAACAGTTGGAGATGGTGGAGAAGGATTGGACTGTATTGGTAATAGGAAATTAGCTGACCTAGAGTATGCTGATGACGCTGACCTTATTAGCAAAACACCATAGGACTTGCAAAGCTTGCTTACCAGAATACATGAAATATCACATGAGGTTGGGCTCAAGAAAAATAGAAGACAGACAGATGATGAGAACAGGATATGCAATGGAAGATGAAATATCATTAGAAGGAGAAAGGATTAATGAGGTGGAATCATTTAAGTATTTAGAAAATAAGATCTCCAATACAGGGTCATTAGAATTGGAGTTTAGTGAAAGATTGAAAAAAGCAAATCAGACAATGGCTAGCTTAAGTAAAATTTGGAAATCAAATCGCCTGAAATTACATATAAAAGTCAGTTTAATGAGATCTGTGTTACTGCATGGACATGAGCCGTGGTATGAAAATGAAACAATCTCCAACAGATTTTGTAGATTTGAGTACAAAGCCTTCGGAAAAATATTGGGAGTTGAGTGGCAGGATAGGATTAGAAATAAAACTATATTAGAGATTAAACCAGTGCCATGTGTAAATGAGATCATGGTGAGGGGTAGTTGGAGATGGTTTGGGCATGGTTTTCGCACTCCCCAAGAGAAATTAGTTCACCAAATTTCCAACTGGGCTCCACAAGGCACTTAGAAGAGTTAGAAGACCCAGGCCTACATGGCTGAGAACTAGGAGATGCTGAGTGGAGAAGTATTGAATTACAAGCTCAAGATGAAGACGACTGGCGAAATCTAACCGAGTCCCGTTGCATCAATAGGCGTAGGAGGAAATGGTGATGATGATTCCAATATACTTAGCTTAACTGTTTATATTGATATGGCAACTTGTGTCTTAAACTACTTACTAAAAAGACTTGACATCGGACGATTAAAATATTTTTGGATGAATAAGTGATTATCTAATTTATATCTTATGTTTTTCCATAGTAATGCTATGAATATATGAGTTTAATGTGATTTATTATATAAATACCAATTTATAAACAAGGTATATATTGATGAAAACACTTTAGAACAAAAAAAAATCCCAATAAACTTTCAATGTCTGAGACTGGAAGAAAAAAATTATTGAAACTCGTAAAATAATTGTATAATATTGTTAGGGATGTGGAAATGTACTCAAATTATTAACTATATATATATATATATATATATATATATATATATATATATATATATATATATACACATATATATATATACACACACACACACACACACACATATATATATATATATATAATAATAATAATAAAAACCAATGCTTATGTATAAACTTTTTTTTTATTCTATACATAAAAAAGATAAGAAAATATTCATTAAATGTATACTAACTCTTTTAAACAATATAAGTAACATTCCCCCATTTACTTATTGCCTTATTTTTTGTTTGGGTTCCCTCAGGTCCCTCAGTGTGAGGCACCTCGTATATCCACCAGAGAGTTGCTAATGCATCTTCCGGTGTATTTTGCATCTTCCAGTCTTGGATGGTCTGGGATGCATCTTAGGTATTTATCGAGCTTATTCTTAAACACATCTACGCTCACTCCTGATATGTTTCTTAGATGAGCTGGCAGCACATTAAATAGTCGCTGCATTATCGATGCTGGTGCGTAGTGGATTAATGTCCTGTGCGCCTTTCTTAGTTTACCTGGTATATTTTTTGGCACTATTAATCTACCTCGGCTTGCTCTTTCTGATATTTTTAGCTCCATGATGTTTTCAGTAATTCCTTCTATTTGCTTCCATGCTTGTATTATCATGTAGCGTTCTCTTCTCCTTTTTCTAAGTCAAGTTCTATCAAGTTCTTACCTCTATCCTATTTTTTTTTTTTTATCTTTTATTATAAAAATACAATTACATCTTAGCAATTTACATTATATACGTAATTATTCTTTACAAAATACTAATATCAGCTCAATACAAATTAAATCAATTAATAAATATATAATATGCAATAAAATTTATTGTACAAACATTCTTAACTTATAACTATGTTACATATTTAAGTAATTATTATAAATGTACTCTTTTGTAAATATCTTATTTAATTCTTTTTTTAAAGTATTTCTTAATAAATTTTTTGTCTTTAACATTCTATTTCTTATGAATATATCCTAATTATTAAAATGAGCGAAAACATATTCCTCATTATGGAGGATAATTGAGAAGTTGCCTTTTTGACATTTTTAGCCCAGTCAATTTTTATCCCTTATTCTTATTAGGACTTAAGGATCGCAAAGTTATCACGCTTTATCCTTAAATACCAGGACAATTTAACTAAATTTAAAGGTAGTAGGTTGGTCAGGGCACCAGCCACCCGTTGAAATACTACCGCTAGGGAGTTATGGAGTCCTTTGACTGGCAAGACAGTACTACATTGTATCTTACTTTCTGGTTACGGTTCCTTTTCCCTTTGCCTACATGTACACCGAGTAGTCTGGCTTATTCTTTACAGATTCTCAGGGCACCAGCCACCTGTTGAAATACTACCGCTAGAGAGTTATGGGGTCCTTTGACTGGCAAGACAGTGCTACATTACATCTTTCTTTCTGGTTACGGTTCCTTTTCTTATTGCCTACATATACACCAAGTAGTCTGGCTTATTCTTTACAGATTCTCCTCTGTCGTCATACACCTGACAACAGTGGGATTACCAAATAATTCTTCTTACTGCACTGTAATTGTTCAGTGACCACTTTCCTCTTGGTAAGGGTAGAAGAGACTCTTTAGCTATGGTAAGCAGCTCTTCTACCAGTGCAGTTATCAGAGATCGGCATATTATGGTTAATAGGTGATAAGCTTTACTCTAATAAAAGGAAGAACATAAAGGTTTTTTTATCAATAACCAGTTCAGTGACCACTTTCCTCTGGGTAAGGGTAGAAGAGACTCTTTAGCTATGGTAAGCAGCTCTTCTACCAGTGCAGTTATCAGAGATCGGCATATTATGGTTAAAAGGTGTGAGCTTTTCTCTAATGAAAGGAAGAACATAAAAAGGTTTTTTTATCAATAATCCAGACAATATTGATGTATGTCAAAAGTGTATTATTCCATACTTGTGACATAAACAGGGACAATTTTTTAAACACATTAATGTTCAATTACAAATATAGGACGAAAAAGGATTATAATAGCGCCACTGTATTGATTATTGGTTATTTATATGCTGTTTGGGTCAGTAAGAAGAAACGATATACGAAAGAGGAAACAGATGCCTTTCTTAAGAGTAAATTTCAATATGATCGGTGGCTTTTGAAAAATATCTATCTATAAAGAAAGAATGAATAAAATGTTCACCAAAAAGTATATAAATTATTGTTTTTGAGTAACTAAAAATTAAAATCAAGATGTGTGATGTTGTAAATTGTTAAATTAGATGGATTTGTTTATAGAAAAATGCAATTAAATGTGATTATACTGTAAATATTGTGATTGTAAAGAATACGTAATTTAACTTTTTAATAAAAAGATAAAAAAAAAATAACCAGTTCAGTGCAATGTAATTTTAGCCAACAATTCTTCTTCACCCAAGGGGTTAACTAATGCACTGTAATTGTTCAGTGACCACTTTCCTCTTGGTAAGGGTAGAAGAGACTCTTTAGCTATGGTAAGCAGCTCTTCTACCAGTGCAGTTATCAGACATCGGCATATTATGGTTAAAAGATGATAAGCTTTACTCTAATAAAAGGAAGAACATAAAGGTTTTTTATCAATAACCAGTTCAGTGCAATGTAATTTTAGCCAACGCACAAGGTTATTTGGTACAACCTGCACTCCGAGTTGAAGAGAGTCGAATGACTATATGTGGCGTCATCTTCCCAATTGGTTAAATATATTAAAAGCAGAATGATAAATACCTTTAATATAAATAAAATAGGATTTAAAACATCTATTGAAAAGTATTCACGCCTAGATATATTTTTATTTAAAAACATATTTAGGTTCGATAAATAGTAAAAATTTCAATTGTAAATACATATGTAAAAAAAAAAATATATATATATATTTATGTAAATATACTATGATGTAAATTTGTTATAAATTGTAAGACTGTAAATTAGTATTTCATAATAAATGATGAAAAAATAAAAATATTTTATTTCAAAGCGTACACATTACACTGTTTACAACTGCATTTATACGTAAATACATAATAGATCAAATGATTAGATGTACTTTTACAGATAATAAAACAAATTAATTCATTTCATAAATAATCTTTATCAGAACGTTGATATAAAAAGTACTCTATACAGTAACATATATTTTGCTAATTCTCAGAAAGTTGAATCAGTAGAACTTCAGAAGTTCGAACATGTTGCAATTTAATGCACCCTTTCAAGTTCAAAGTTATCATTGTTAATTCTAATTACCTAAATTAAAACAATATTCTTTTACGGGCTGCCCAGCGGCAAGAGCCCGTGTCTTACATAAGGTAAGGCAATCTACACACACACACACACACACACACACACACACACACACAATTTAATGCTCTTCAGTTGAGCGAGTCTACGGAAGTCTAGGTTTCATAGTGTATCCGTTACCTGTTTATTCGATAATGTTGTTTATCTTAACATATACTAATTTTTTATGTTTCTCTTTATTTGTGTCTTATTTACCCCTCTGTTTAATTTCCTCACTGGCCAGCTTTTCCTCTGTGGGCACTTAACTTGCATCAATATGCTTTCCCAATTGAAGTTGCAACTTAGCTAATAACAATAATGATATTTGGAAAGAGCCGGTGCAAAAAATAAAAATATGAATAAAATACACATAAAATAAACGATGTATTAAAAATGACACCGACGAAACACTGAAGGTTGTCTAAGGATAAGGAATAATTGCAAGAAGTGTAAAATCTCGTGACAATCCATCTTATGTTTTATCACAGATACACAACAGACTGGCAATGTCCGACGGAATAGGCCTATTGTTTCTCGGTTCGCTAAAAGACTGTCGATTTCCACCCCTTAAATTACATGGCCTACATGGATGAGGACTATGAAGTTTAAAGTAGGAGATGATGAGTGGAGAAGGATTGAATTAAAATCTCAAGAGAGAGACTGGCGAAATCTAACAGAGGCCAATAAGCGTAGGATGAGATGCTGATAAGGATGTCGAAATTACGAGGTTTAACGCGCCTAAATGTTTTAGAATAACGGAAAACCATCAAAATAATGTTGAATCAACCTAAAGAATCTAAAGAATTTGGGTATTAAACGGATTTTTTTTTAATAACCTTGAAAAATTAAAATGGTCACTATATGTAGACTTAATGAAGCATAGGAAGAATTTCAAAATTCGTCGTTTAATAATCGCATTTCAGCCGATGTAAAATACAATAAAAAATGATGGTAGGTTGGTTTCATGATTTTTTATTCTTTTATCTAAATGGAAATGATAGAATATACTACTAATAGGAAAACAGGTGTTATGTGTGTGTTTATTTACATCAACGTATTTTCGCTTCAGGCCAAATACGCGTTACAATGACACAACCTATCTTTTATCTCTTATTAGAAAAATATATATCTAAACATTTAAGTATCAATAAATTCAACTATTCAATCACATATTTATACAAGTATTGATATCAGAATTATGTGTTTTGTATGTGCTATTAATGTTCATGTGATACTTTTTTTTTATCTTTTTATTAAAAAGTTAAATTATATATTCTTTACAATCACAATATTTACAGTATAATCACATTTAATTGCATTTTCTATAAACAAATCCATCTAATTTAACAATTTACAACATCACACATCTTGATTTTAATTTTTAGTCACTCAAAAATAAAATAATTTATATACTTTTTGGTGAACATTTTATTCATTCTTTCTGTATAGATATTTTTAGAAAATTTACATTTATTCATACGCAAAATACAGAATCATTTTCCTAATCCACTATGAGTTTAGACGACTTTCGTATTCCTAAATGGCAAGTCATACTCTACTCCGTCTCATGGTCAATAGGCGCTACACATAACAGGGGTCCAGACTGCATGTTCTAGAACCTTGGGAAGGTGGGACCTACGGTTCATTTGGGAGTAAACGTATAAGCGGGTAATTCACGCACAAACTTCGCAAAAACTTCGTCAATTGTCTCAAATAAAGTCGAGATATACAAGAAATTCCATAAACGAGAAACTGAGCAATTACGAATAATTCTGTTGCTGTATTTGAAACATGACGTTAAAAGAAAACTTTCAAGTTCTCGATTATTTGTGTCGGCCATTCAGCCTCACGTTCGAAGGAGCAGCCCCTCCTCCTCCTCTTCGGAGAAGGAGGAAGCCGGTAGCAGGATCGCCCCTTCCTCCTGAGAGAGGTTAGAAGGAAAGTTGGGGGGAGGGGAATGGAGACAAATTCCTTCCTCCCAAGACGATGTCTACTCACTCTGATCTTTTTTACTCTCTCTTTCTCTCCTTCTATCCTCTGCCATCGTCTCACGAGCTGCCCATCCATTTACATACAGGAAAATCGTATTCTAATGTATGTATAAGGGTGAATGGTGTATACGTGTGAGAGGATATGTGTATACAGGCTGTTTGTGTAGTGGACACGAGGTGGCAGGCAGACAAGCAGCTGTGTGTTGCCTCAGTTCCCTTCTCTCCTAGCTTCTCACCAACCCCACCCTAAGCCCCACCCCCTTCCCCCATCTACTCTTCCCCACCAAACATTTCCGATTCTTTTTCTTTTACAGCTGCTACACGCTGGTTCATCTTACAAAGGCTATTTCATTTTCATGTTTCCCTCAAAAGTATATAGTGAATGAACAAATTCTTATTAAAGAGTCCGTGCCAGAACATATTTAAATAAATAGTCATTAAGTTACAAAATTTATTCATGTAAGTCTATTATGATGTATATACATTATAAATTGCAAGACTTGTAAATATATATTTCTTAGTAACAATTTCTCAGGTTTATGGACGTTCATAGACCTTCGATTAAGGAAATCATTAGGCTCTGATTCCATATTATTATTATTATTATTATTATTATTATTGTCTATACTACAATCCTAATTGGAAAACCAGGATGCTAAACCCCTAGGGCTCCAACAGGAAAAATAGCCCAGTGAAGAAAAAGAAATAAGGAAATAAATAAACTATATGTGAAGTAATGAAAAATTTAAATAAAACATGTTAAGAACAGTAACAACATTAAAACATCTTTCATATGTAAACTATAAAAAGAGACTTACGTCAGCCTGTTCAACATTTGCTGCAAGTTTGGACTTTTGAAATCCATAACATACACTACTCATTCTCCTGGTCTATCATACCACATACACTGGTTATAGTCCTGTTACACATTTTCATAATCATCATCTCCTCCTCCTTGGAAGTTTCTATCCTCTTGTTATTTTCAATTTTTTTTATAGTTTATATACGAAAGATTTGTTTTAATGTTATTATTGTTCTTAAACTTCCCTTGTAGTTTTTCCTTGTTTCTTTTCCTCACTGGGGTATTTTCCCTGTTGGAGCGCTTGGGCTAATAGCATCCCGCTTTTCCAACTAGGGTTGTAGCATAGCAAGCAATAATAATAATAATAATAATAATAATAATAATAATAACTACGTCTATTGACACAAAGGGCCTCGGTTAGATTTCGCCAGTCTTCTCTATCTTGAGCTTTTAAATCAATACTTCTCAATTCTTCTTATACAATTTACACAGGGAAAAACAGTCCTGTCTCTTAACGAAGCATAAACTCCCACATTGTATAGGGTCACACGCAACGGTTCTCCCTGGCGTCATAGCCTGTGATTATCCGTTTTTTTCCAGCCAAACCATGTTTGTTTAAGATTTCTTCTTTTTGCTGCATTGCGCATAACAAGCCTTGAAAAAAAATAGTTTCTTTTAATATAAATAGTTTATTTTATGCAAATTATTATTATTATTACAAGCTAAGCTATAAACCTAGCTGGAAAAGCAGAATAATAATAATAATAATAATAATAATAATAATAATAATAATAATAATAATAATAATAATAATAATGTTTATTAGACAAAAACATATTTACATACAAAATATTTACAAAAAAAGACTCGGTCCAAGCCCATGTGGAGCAGAGCTCTTCGGGTATTAGTCCAAGGGCTCCAACAGGAAAAAATAGCCTAGTGAGGAAAGGAAATAAGGACATAAATAAAGTACAAGAGAAGTAATGAATAATTGAAATAAAATATTTTAAGAACAGCAACAACAATAAATAAAAAATAATGAAATATTATATTACATCAATTTGTTTATTTCGTTGTTACTATTTCAGTATTCCCTAGAGATTGAAAATGAGAATTTTAATTTTGAAGAATTCAGAGAATTAGTTCGTTTAAGGGATGACGTCATAAATTTGAGGTTTGGACATGAACGCTGACGATTGTCAATCAGAAAGTTTTGATTAAGAATTTCGCCAACGAAGTTGGAAGGGGGTTAAGTTTTACCTCTTGTTTGTGTGTGTGTTTGTCTGTTAACAGCTTCCTGGCCACAATGAAACTTGCATGGATTAACTGTTACGTAAAAAGCTGGAAATGATTAAAATTTGGAAGGTCAAGGTCACGGTCAAGCAAAATGTCTAATCAAAATGTCCAATTCACGTAATCCGCCATAAGTTTGAACATAATTGTCACAGGGACCTCAAACTTGGTTCATATTTGAGTGTATGAAAATCCACACCAACTAATACGTTAAGGTCAAAGGTCAAGGTCGAGAAATAAGCTTCAGCGGCGAAGGTCTGCGCTCTACTGAGTGCCCCTCTAGTTTATTAACTGTTTTTATTTATACGATGGACGAGAATAAACGAATCAATCTTTCTAAGAAGAGAAATTACATGAAAATAAGGTCGGTCTAGAGTTCTCTGGACGAATGACTTTTTTTTTTTTTTTTTTTTTTTTTTTTTTTTTTTTTTTTTTTTTTTTTTTTTAACCCTGAACTGGTGTGGCACGTACAGTGATCATCTACGAACAAGGACCAATGCGTCTGCATTGTTATTGAGTAGTAAATGATTACTATTTTGAAGGCGGTTGCATGACCTACTGAAATTGAATGAAAGAAGAAAAAACTTGGCTGGGAATCACAACAGTCACGAACAGTCCTACTGCTGCCTTTCTTAACATGGATATATTTTCCTTTTTTTTTTTCTTTATCGTAAGAATATAAATTCATACACCAACGACTACCGAATCGAACTTTTCATATACTTGAATATAATTGTCCTATTCTTAGTGCTAATTGAGTTGTCATATACTTGAATATAGTTTTCCTATTCTTCCTATTCTTAGTGCTAATTGAGTTGTCATATACTTGAATATAGTTTTCCTATTCTTCCTATTCTTAGTGCTAATTGAGTTGTCTTCAATTTTACTGTTTTTCTTTCAATCGTAAGAATATACATTCATATACCAACGACTACTGAATCGAACTTTTCATATACTTGAATATATTTTTCCTATTCTTAGTGCTATGTGAGTTGCCTTCAATTTTACTAATTTTCTTTCTATCGCAAAGATATACATTCATACACCAACGACTACTGAATCAAACTTTTCATATACTTGGATATATTTTTCCTATTCTTAGTGCTAAGTGAGTTGCCTTCAATTTCACTAATTTTCTTTCTATCGTAAAGATATACATTCATACACCAACGACTCCTGAATCGAACTTTTCATATACTTGGATATATTTTTCCTATTCTTAGTGCTAATTGAGTTGCCTTCAATTTTACTAATTTTCTTTCTATCGTAAAGATATGCATTCATACACCAACGACTACTGAATCGAACTTTTCATAAACTTGAATATAGTTTTCCTATTCTTAGTGCTAATTGAATTGTCATATACTTGAATATATTTTTCTTATCCTTCCTATTCTTAGTACTAATTGAGTTGCCTTCAATTTTACTATTTTTCTTTCTACTGTAAAAATATACATTCATACGCCAACGACTACTGAATCTAACTTTTCATATATTTGAATATATTCTTCTACTGAATCGAACTTTTCATATACTTGAATATATTTTTCCTATTCTTAGTTCTAATCGAGTTGCCTTCAATTTTACTATTTTTCTTTCTATCGTAAAGATATACATTCATACACCAACGACTACCGAATCAAACTTTTCATATACTTGAATATATTCTTCTATTGAATCGAACTTTTCATATACTTGAATATATTTTTCTTATCCTTCCTATTCTTAGTGCTAATTGAGTTGTCTTCAATTTTACTATTTCTCTTTCTATCGTAAAAGTATACATTCATACACCAACGACTACCGAATCAAACTTTTCATATACTTGAATATATTCTTCCTATTCTTAGTGCTAATTGAGTTGTCATATACTTGAATATAGTTTTCCTATTCTTCCTATTCTTAGTGCTAATTAAGTTGCCTTCAATTTTACTATTTTTCTTTCTATCGTAAAAATATACATTCATACAAACGACTACTGAATCGAACTTTTCATATACTTAAATATATTTTTCCTATTCTTAGTGCTAGGCTAATTGAGTTGTCATATACTTGAATATAGTTTTCCTATTCTTCCTATTCTTAGTGCTAATTGAGTTGTCTTCAATTTTAATAATTTTCTTTCTATCGTAAAGATATACATTCAGACACCAACGACTATTGAATCAAACTCTTCATATACTTGAATATATTTTCCCTATTCTTAGTGCTAATTGAGTTGCCTTCAATTTTACTATTTTTCTTTCTATCGTAAAAATATGCATTCATACACCAACGACTATTGAATCAAACTCTTCATATAATTGAATATATTTTTCCTATTCTTAGTGCTAATTGAGTTGTCTTCAATTTTACTCATTTTCTTTCTATCGTAAAGATATACATACATACCAACGACTACTGAATCGAACTTTTCATATACTTGAATATATTCTTCCTATTCTTAGTGCTAATTGAGTTGTCATGTACTTGAATATAGTTTTCCTATTCTTCCTATTCTTAGTGTTAATTGAGTTGTCTTCAATTTTATTATTTTTCTTTCTATCGTAAAAATATACATTCATACACCAACGACTACTGAATCGAACTTTTCATATACTTGAATATATTTTCCCTATTCTTAGTGCTAAGTAAGTTGTCTTCAATTTTACTATTTTTCTTTCTATCGTAAAAAATATTCATTCATACACCAACGACTACCGAATCAAACTTTTCATATACTTGAATATATTTTTCCTATTCTTACTGCCAATTATGTTCTCTTGAACATGCAATAAATTTTTACATAATAAACTTGAAGAATGTATATCTAACTTGACATTAAAATAATCTATAATTGTCATGAAATGATATAAAAGTTAATGAACGTAAATATTGGTATTATTGGGGGTCAGAGATAAAGGCAATTGTGAATCGGGGTAAGCCAGATTACATTTTAATATTCTATATTTTAGTAGAGTTTTTTCTATGGTTTAGTAGCAGGTTTAATTTATCCCCTATAAGTAACAGCCTAAATTATTGTTAATTAAATGTAAATATACAGTAATTCTTCTTTTCAATATTGGTTTATACATTGTGTGAATTACCTATAATTAGGAACTTGCCGTATTTTTTCTTTACTTGAATTTTGTATTTGATTAGATTTGAATGAATAAATTAACAGAAATTACAGATTTTTCTGATGAATGAATGTATTTGCTTCTCTAGTTTACAAAATAAATTCTTCAAGAGGCGTTACCTTATGTCTATGGGATCAAAATGTTATTATTATTATTATTATTATTATTATTATTATTATTATGTTTACATAATAATAATAACAACAACAACAACAACAACAACAACAACAACAACAACAATAATAATAATGATAATAATAATAGATAACAATAATAATAATAATAATAATAACAAAAACAAGTTTAAA
>NC_090766.1:14366084-14368584 GCF_036898095.1 Palaemon carinicauda | reverse complement strand
ACTATATATATGTATATATATATTTATATAAATGTATATATATATTTATATATATATACTATATATATGTATATATATACATATATATATATATATATATATATATATATATATATATATATATATATATATATATATATATATATGCAGTATATACTGCACAAAATTCCTAAACGAGATAATATAAACTCCTCTTTCTATGAGGTAGATCTCTCACAACAACCCATGATAACACGAGTATCTTTCTTGACTGAGCCGAAAAAGTGGAGCCACTTGAAATTACTTCCGTTTCCTGTTCTGATTCTTTTTGCTAACTGGATGTTACATCCTTCGGTTGAATGGTTGCGTAAAGGTGGATGACTTGTGCGAACGCGGATGGATGAAAAAAACTCGTTGTTCTTTGTAGCAAAACGTTCTGCGTTAATCTTCTAGTTGTTCTTCATTTTAAAGGTCTCACGTGAATTGCAGAGATAAGAGACTGGACAGTGCCCTAGAGAAAGGACAAGTCCCTAGAGACTGACATTATATACATATGATCAGCGCCCAAGTTCCCTCTCCATAAAGCTCCCCAGGAAGGGCCAGGCAATGGCTGTTGATCACTCAGCACATAGTCCTATAGGCTCACCCAAAGCACCCCCATCCCTAGCTCACAAGGATGTTGAGCTTTCAAGTACTACTTGAAACTATCAGGCTTCAGCTTGTCTTGATCTCCAGATTCTCCAGTCCAGCAGACTGCCAGGCACAGACGTTTCTAATACGCTACTACAATCCTTTTGCATCTTCGACTATTTCCCCGGAAACCACCTTCCTCAATCCCTCCTCCTCCCCAAGAAGTCTCACCACAAACTCTCCTAGCTCCCTCCTCAACACACCCATCCTTACTACAGGACCAAACCATCTAATCTGGCGTATTTAATCATATTAGTAATCTTCACTATCCGGAGATTCTAATATCTTCATTTCTCAGCCTTTGAAGCACCTAGATGCTCGTAGTCCACATCAGAATTGTCCTTTCTGTTCAGTTCAGCTTCTGATGATCTTTCAATCATAGTCCCCATTTTTACAGAATCATGCATAATGTCTCTTTTGAACTTTTTCTTGATTTATCTCAACCGCTTTACATCTGTCCTTGTTCATGATTAAACATTTGTTTCCTTTCTCTTTATTGTAATGTTTAAAAATGGCCCTTTTTCTCTCAACAGCCCATATTTTTTCAATATTATTACTGTTCTTTTTTCTGGTTATGGGGAAAAAAACAGAATAAGAGGAGGAAATGACCCCGCTACTCAAGAACAAGAGAGTATTACTGTGGTTATATTCAAATTGATCCTAGCCTTCCTGTACTTAGTGCACATATGCAAACAGAAACTTTTACAGAGAAAGAGATGCCCTGTGAAAGGTTTTTGGACTTCATAGCGTTAATGTTACTTTATTGAGAACAGTTACAAGTTTTTTTTTTCTTTTTCTTTTTATTAATCTGAGTTTTCATCCAATCTTCCAGCATCCTCTTCCTTTTGTATTCAGATCTCGAATTGTCTTTTTATTCAGTGTCATCATCTCTGACCTTGAGCCATATTTTGAAAGATCCATAACTTATCCAAGGTTATTTTCTTTCTATTCCTCGGTTTCTTCCTTTATTCAATATTCTAAGTATTTTGTTGAAACTATATTTTATAAAATAATTGTTTTGGGTGAAGGGTCTCTTAAAACTACTCTAGAATAAATTCTATAGATCCGGTGGCTAAGTTTCATTCTAAAATATTAAGTGAGAAGCTGTTATGAAGTTTTATTTATTCTTTGTTATCCTGAATAATGTATTCATATCAGGGCATCCAATCCTTTGTTCTCCTTCATAAAAAGACTACAGTAAATCACCTAAGCAGTGACACATCCTTTCTCTTCTCTTTCTTCACTAACTGTTGTCTTAGTGTCTCTTCTGTCGGAATTACATTGGCCCATGAACCATTAAGTGTGTGTGTGCGTGTGTGTGTGTGTGTTTTAGGTTTTTCTTTCTGTTGGAGCCCTTGGGCTTATAGCATCATGCTTTTTAAACTAAGGGTGTAGGTTAGCTAGTAATAACAATTTGTTGATCCTTAAGATTGGGCAACATACATAAGTCTCTCTTTATAGTTAATATACGAAATATTTCTTATGTTGTTGGTGTTCTTAAAATATTTATATTAACTGTTCATTACTTCTCTTGTAATTTGTTTATTTCCTTTTCTCACTGGGTTATTTTCCCTTGTTGGAACCACCGGGTACATAACATCTTACTTATCCAATTGGGGTTGGAGCTTAGCCGGTTTCCTTTATATCAAGAAGTCTTAAGAATTTACTCTATAGAAATCTATTTTTCTTCAGATCTTCCAGCCTTCATGTGGAGGGCTAGTGACTCCTTTGATTTTGTGCCCTACTCTTTTCTCTTACTAACTCTTTTGTATCGTTTCCATCAGTCCTGCGCTAGATGAGTATTGAGAAACTGGAAGATTTCTCAACCCCT
>NC_090766.1:14348584-14356084 GCF_036898095.1 Palaemon carinicauda | reverse complement strand
ATTCATTGATAAATTAACATTACTAAATACTGTCCCATTAATTTGTAAGTCTTGTTCGTTCCACGTATACACTGGTGGCATAAATAATTTGAGCTTGCGAAATCAATGTATAGTATTTTGCTACTTCATGGTAAGTTGGCTCACTGTAGATGTATAATTTCTCTCTCTCTCTCTCTCTCTCTCTCTCTCTCTCTCTCTCTCTCTCTCTCTCTCTCTCTCTGTGTTGCAGTTGTTGTGATAATGGAATACAAACTCATATATGTTATTATTGTAACTGATACACTGATGATTCAATGCTGTAATTTTTCTTTTTATGTTGATTTTTTATGTACTGTATGTAATTGCCAATATGTAACTTTGTTTGACGTCTTTGGGCGTAAGAAATTTATTAAATAATCTCTCTCTCTCTCTCTCTCTCTCTCTCTCTCTCTCTCTCTCTCTCTCTGTTATCAACTAAGAAACAAACTCATGACTGGAGAACCAGCCATCGGCAGCATCGCCCATGACATGAAACACAAGCTTCCATCAAACAGTTCGCTTTTTCATTTCTTTGTGATACCTCTTTTGTTTGCAAAGAAAAACAAACAAATGAACTATTCAAATGCCAACGAAGGTTCCTTAGCAACCAGACATAAAAAAAAAAACTAAACGCCAATAATGATACATATATAGCGTGATCGCTGTTTCAAAGAAAGATGAAAAGAGAAAGTGAATTACGGTCTAGCACCCACGACTACGTCATTGTCGATGGGTGACTCATAGGGAAGGCTGTGTATGTGTGTGCGTGTGTTACTCCTCACGGTTCTCGGGAGCAAGATCGGGACAACGGGTCATGTGTGTACTGTGTAGTCTTTTCTTTGTTCTTTCATTTCGTTCTATGAGGAAATATTCGCTGTTTGAACGAAGTTTTCTCTATCTTTCAAGTACAAACAATGATGAATTCAGTTTCACTTTGCTGCAAAATTTTTGGAATAAATGAATTTAATTCGAATATTTTCAATCTCCTATTCTCTTAGTTTTCCTTCAGCTCACCAGGGTGTGAAATCTCCACCTCCCATTCTCCCCCTCCACAAGGCACAACTGTGCCACACCTTTCTGGGGTTTACCATAACACTTGTGGAGTTTATAAATACCCATGACACTAACGTAAACGTTTTACACTCACTATACTCTTTGTGGCAACACTTATTTCATGGTGGGTTGATCGACGAGTTGAGGTTTAAATCAGCAATAATCATTATATGATATAGCAAAATATGTGAATTGCCATAGACTTATATAAGAATATTTAGACTCGGCTGGTTATACTGGAACCGTGTACATGTATCAGGAATCTTTGCGAGCCTTTGTTTAATAAATTCCAAGCAAGAATTTTAATCAAATAATCTATAAATGCTTATATTACTAGTTATGTGACTATTGCATGAATATATCACTCATTGTGATATGGTATATTTTTGGAGTGACGAAAATAGGCGCTAATATTATACTATATACTTTAAAGGTGGCTTTACACAATGACAATGCTTAAGGATAGACGTTGCTTAGAGATTTTTTTTAAGCAAATATGCTAATAACTTTCCTACCAGACTTTTAATATTGATAATTGGATGTTTCTTCAAGAAGGTCATTTAGTGTCTATGAATGCGGTATGTTGGCCGAGAATTTTTTGTTTTCTTTTATTATAAAAATACAATTACATTTTATTCATTTACATTTTTGTGTAATTATTCTATTTACAAAAATATAACGAAAATATAACAAAATATAGATATGAATTCATGTTTACAAATATAAATAAATCAACATAAATCAAAATCAAAATACATAGTCTATAAATTCTTTTGTTATGTACTTTGATATGTTGGCCGAGAATTGAACGTTAAATTTAAAGGATACTACTATACTACAACTGGTATATCAATAATAAAAACAGTAGAATGGATGTGAATCACATTTCGTCATTCTATTTCGGTTCACCAAAATGTTCACCAAAAAGTATATAAATTTTAATTTTTGAGTGACTAAAAATTAAAATCAAGAGCTGTGATGTTGTAAATTGTTAAATTAGATGGATTTGTTTATAGAAAAATGCAATTAAAAGTTATTATACAGTAAATATTGTGATTGTAAAGAATATGTAATTTAACTTTTTAATAAAAAGATAAAAAAAGTATCTTAAACGTTAAAAAAAATATACTACAACTGGTATATCAATAATAAAAACCGTATAATGGGTGTGAATCACATTTCGTCATTCTATTTCGGCTCTCGTTGGTTACGGCCAGACACTACATATAGCTACGCATTGACCTTTTCTTCTAGACATACTCACCCTAGTTCGAATATTAATATCTATTCGAAGCAAGATCAATATCATTGCTGCTCAAATAAAGATTAATCTGAACTGATGATTGACCGGAACTTGTCCCCTCTAGTTGATGGAACTCAATTCTTACTCATCTGTATTATTTGGTCTTCCACTGTATTGGGTTAGAGTTCTCGTGCTTGAGGGTACACTCGGGCACACTTCTATCTAGTTTCCCTTCCTCTTGTTGTGTTAAAGTTTTTTTTTTCATAGTTTTTATAGGAAATATATTTTTTAATGTTACTATACTTAAAATATTTTACTTTTCTTTATTTCCTTTCCTCACTGGGCTATTTTCCCTGTTGGGGCCCCTGGGCTTATAGCATCCTGCTTTTCCAACTAGGGTTGTAGCTTAGCATTTAATAATAATAATAATAATAATAATAAAATAAAATAAATGTAATGTTATATTTGTATATCATCAGATCACATTAAACTTCTTTTTATAGATTGCCCTTTTCAGCAAACATTCTCATAATTGTAAAAGCAGAGATTAACTATTGTTTTATGAAGGAATTTAAAGTTGTAGAGCCCATGTCTTTCTAAAAGGATCAGGCGCCCGTGTCATACTACAAGGACCAAGCTAAAAGAAAGAAAAATAACCCTTTGGTTTGTCAACATAAGTTCCTTTTAACAAACCCGTATTCCAGTCAGACTTGTTCCGAGAAACAGGTCTAGGAATGACGAAGAATAATGAGAGAGAGAGAGAGAGAGAGAGAGAGAGAGAGAGAGATTATAATCTTATTTTCTCGGACAAGAGAGAGAGAGAGAGAGAGAGAGAGAGAGAGAGAGAGAGAGAGAATACACATTGCAAAGAAAATATAATATTATTTTCTCGGACAAGAGAGAGAGAGAGAGAGAGAGAGAGAGAGAGAGAGAGAATTACCCAGTGGAATGGCAAGTAACGGATACATACATAGACAAGACAAAGAAAATTGGAAACTAACTGCTAAGCCTAACAACCAAACCATTCATCATTCATGAATACTTACTCGGCCAGTAGAGGGCTCTATACTACTGTATACTAGACCCATCTCTGAAAAGCTAGACCAATTCAGGACCCAAATACCTTAGTGGGTCCTGGACCAATTCTACGTGGACCATTTCAAGCCACCGAGTTCCATGCCAATGTCGGATGGACGATAACGATTGCGTGCTTGCAAAAGGGTGACTCACCGCCGAGAGAGGTGCCTGGTGTGACTCCCCATAGTCTGGTTGGAAGGCAGCTTTTAGGGCGCTTGTGCTCCTGCCTGTCTGCCTGCTGCTGCCCCTCCTCCTCCTTCTGCTGCTTGTGCATGCATGTCATCTTCCCCCAGTCTCTCTCTCTCTCTTCATGACAGAAGGAAGACGCCATACTCAACCCCCCCCCCCTCTCTCTCTCTCTCTCTCGACCCTATTCTATTCGCCATAGACCACTCTATCTCACACACACACACACACACACACACACACACTATATATATATATATATATATATATATATATGTGTGTGTGTGTGTGTGCGCGCGCGCGTGCACGCTGTCTACTCTACTCTCGAAAGTCTTTAACAAAGAGGATTGAACTGGCCAATCCTTCCCTATACCTCTATACATTATCAACTTTTATAAAAATCATTAAAATACTCTCTCTCTCTCTCTCTCTCTCTCTCTCTCTCTTTCTGGGTGACGCGCCATGACCTCTCTTCCCAAGAGTCATTTTGCCTTCTCATCCACCAGCACCAATCTTCCCGCCCCCACCCTCATCCAGGACGCCCGTACCAACGACCACACCCCTACCGAAGCCCCCGGCCCCCGCCCGAGTACCCATCCCTCTGGTTTCCCAATCATTCTTCCCCTTTAAAGGCTGCAACTCGCTCACGAGGTCGACCTTGACGCATATCACCCCCGACGCAGCTCAGGTTCCAAACAGCCTCCCCGCCCACGTTTCTCTCTCGCCCTTCCGTTCATAACAACGTTCAACAACACCCGCCCAATGGAGGCTTATTTATTCCACAATTATCATTATTTTCAATTAATTATTAAATGGCAGGACATGATTGGAAATGAAACTATAAGAGAGATTACTCGAGTACCATATGTGGTTGAGATCATGATGAGTGGTAGATGGAGATGGTTTGGCCACGCTCTTCGCACTCCCCAAGAGAGATTAGTTCACCAAACGTTCAGTTGGGCTCCACAAGGCACTATAAAAGTTGGAGGACCCAGGCCCACATGGCTGAGGACTACGAAGCGCGAAGTAGGAGATGATGAATGGAGAAGTACTGAATTAAAACCTCAAGATAGAGACGACTGGCGAAATCTAACTGAGGCTCTTATTACTGGATAAGCGACAACCCTAGTTGGATAGTCAGGATGCTATAAGTACAGGGGATCCAACAACGAATATAGCCCAGTGAGGAAAGGAAATAAGGAAGTCAATAAACTACAAGAGAGGTAATAAACAACTAAAATAAAATATTTTCAGAACAGTAATAACATTAAAATAGATCTTTCACATATAACCTTTAAAATGAGACTTATGTCAGCCTGTTCAACGTTAAAAATGGTGCAAGTTTGAACTTTTGAAGTTCCACCGATTCAACTACCTGATCAGGAAGATCATTCCACAATCTCATCACAGCTGGAATAAAACTTCTAGAATACTGAGTGTTGAGCCTTTTGACGGAGAAGGGTTTGAGACTACAGATAACCAGATTCGAGAGGAAAATATCACAGAGTGAACTATGTCCAGAAGATCTTTCTGAGTTGTTACTGGGTTGTCAGACACGCTGTTTTTTTTTTTGCTAAAGATTATGGTATCGGTTAGCATTCAAGCGATTATAATTAGTAGTTTCCATGTAATCACGAGCAAAGCACTGCATGGTGTTGATCAATTTTGTGAAGAGGTTGTATAGTGTGTGGTATATGGTACTACTTTGCATGTCATGTAAGTAGTATTGACAAAATAAACACCACCCTTGAACGTAAATACACTCACACATACACACACATTATATATATATATATATATATATATGTATATATACATATAGATATGTATATATATATGTGTGTATATAATGTGTGTGTTTTTGTGTGTAAGATAGAGATAGAGAGCTTCCTCTTACTGTAGAAAGAGATGTTCCAGAACCAGACTGTTTTCCTTCCTGTTCACAGCAAGTGACAAACAATTAGCTTCCAAGGGACAAAAGGGACTCAATGCCATTCAAGGATAAGTGTTTATACCACTCCTCCTTTCACAACAACCAAACCAATGTCCTCTTGCTAATGAGGCGGAAGTCACAACCATTAGACTCAGTACGCAAAATGGAACATGACACAGACAAATATTCTTAGGACTCTTCGGAAGAACTGGAAATGAGCTAGAAATCATTCACAGATCAGAATACAGGCAAAGTTAGTAATGCTTTTTTAGTGTACACTTAGGCACACTATTCTGTTTCGTTATTTGCTTTCCTTACAGGGCTATTTTCCCCCTGTTAGAACCCTTGGGCTTACAGCATCTTGCTTTTCCAGCAAGTAATAATAATAATAATAATAATAATAATAATGCTTCATTCACCAAATCTCAACCAAAATACACATAATATCAAAGATTCGAGGCAGATATTGCAGTAGTAATTGGATCAGCTCTTCACTGACGCGACACATTTTAATGACAGAAGGTCAATGTGGTAAGCAACATAATCCCCTTATCTTGTCCAGGCATAACAGAAACGAAGAAAATAAGCGAAAGGAAATAAAAAGAGAATATGTTTAACCATAAAGGAAGCAATGGAAGAATATAAAAAGAAACAAAAATAAAGGTGGACAAGAATTCCAATATCCGGTGATTGAGGGAAAGAAAGTAACCGATGTGTAGTTCGAGGAATGTTGATTTTCACATTCGTAGAAGAATGGTTCCTGGAATGTATTCGGTTTCCTAGAAGATGAAGCAATAAAGAAACATTGCCTATCTCTGGAAAAAAAAATCTAGAAAAAAACCCATATGTCAAAATTAACTTTTTTTTTCACCCCTGAAAAAAGGCAAAATCCCTTATGTCAAAATTAAGCTTTTTCACCCCTGAAAAAAGCCAAAATCCCTTATGTCAAAATTAAGTTTTTTCACCCCTGAAAAAGGCAAAATCCTTTATGTCAAAATTAAGTTTTTTCACCCCTGAAGAAAAGGCAAAATCCCTTATGTAAAAAATAAGTTTTTTCACTTCTGAAAAAAGGCAAAACCCATTATGTCAATATTAAGTTTTTTCACACCTGAAAAGAAAACTCCTCATGTCAAAATTAAATTCTTTCACCTCAAGAAAAAAAGGCAAAAACCCTTCTGTCAAAAATAAGCTTTTCACCTTAAAAAAAAGTCGACAAAACCCATCTGTCAAAATTAAGTTTTTTCACCCCTGAAAAAAGGCAAAACCCCTTATGCCAAAACTAAGTTTTTTTCACCTTAAAAAAAATTCCTTATGTCAAAATTAAATTCTTTCACCTCTGAAAAAAAGCAAGGCAAAAACCCTTCTGTCAAAAATAAGGTTTTTTCACCTCAAAAAAAAAAAAAGTCTAGACAAAACCCATATGTCAAAATTAAGGGTTTTTTTTCACCAATTAACACCTATCTAGGAAAAAACAAAAAAACTTTGTTGAACAGGCTAACATAGGTCTCTCTTCATAGCTTACTTATGAAAGACCTATCTCGATGTTATTACTGTTTTTAAAATATTTTATATTAATTGTTCATTACTTCCCTTGTGGTTTATTTATTTCCTTTCTTCGCTGCTATTTTTCCCTGTTGGGGCCCTTTGGATAGCATCATGATTGTATAGTTATAGCTTAGCTGGTAATAATAATAATAATAATAATAATAATAATAATAATAATAATAATAATAATAACAATAATAATAATAATAATAATAATAATAATAATAATACATAAAAAGTATTAATATATGAAGCGTATGTCAACAAAAATTATTCTAAGCCATTTAATAAAACACATGATCACAGAGTGAAACAGTTCAGAAACTGTTTCATTAATCTTAACATCAATCACGAAACCATTACAAAACTTATCATCAAAGGAATCTGATTTCCCCCATGTATGATATTTATAAACATCTTATTTCCTCAGAAGATTTACAACATT
>NC_090766.1:14326046-14331046 GCF_036898095.1 Palaemon carinicauda | reverse complement strand
ATTACGTAAGGGTAAATACAACAATTTAAAGGTAAAGGTGTCTGATTTCAGATCGAGTTTCATCAGAATATACGCTCACCAGAACGTCACCCGGGCAAGCCAAACCCCTATTGTGGTGCCTAACCACAGCATTGGCCTCCCCAGTAAATAGCTTAAACTCCTAGTCCCGGGCTAGGATCGATCTGCTGCCAAGCAAATGCTAGGCGAACACGTTACCACTGTACTAGCCAGGAGGCTACGTTAGTATAAATGCAACATTTGTTACCCCCCACCACATCAGTGGCCTCCCCAGTTAACAGCTTAAACTCCTAGTTCCGGGCTAGGATCGATCTGCTGCCAAGCAAATGCTAGGCGAACACGTTACCACTGTACTAGCCAGGAGGCTACGTTAGTATAGATGCAACATATGTTATAAATTAGGGTAGCATATAAGTAGATATGCTAAAGGCGAGTAACAAATAAGATAATAAATAAGTCGGGCACGCCAAACCCCTATTGTGGTGCCTAACCACAGCAGTGGCCTCCCCTGTAAACAGCTTAAACTCACGGTCCAAGCGAATGCGAGGCGAACACTTTAACACTGTACCAGGCAAGAGGCTACGTTAATATATATGTAATAAATGTTATAAATTAGGGTAGAACATAAAAAGACATGTTAATACGATGAATAAATAAGATAATAAACAAGTAAGTAAGTAATATAGAAAAATACAATGAAGACATCTGATATCGACATTTACGTACAGTACCCACGACTCCATTATTACCGCAATGCGGTAGTTACTTAGGGATATTATTCCAAAGGCTTAATACACGTCGTGGAGACTACGCCCTGGTTTTTCTGTTTAAGGTTTATGTAGGGTGACAGAGACACCAAGTTCCAAGAATATTTCTGAAGTGTTTATTTCACTTTTAAAAGACTTTACTAGGAGGCATTTCCTGTGTCTTGAGCGCGTCAATCTCTCTCTCTCTCTCTCTCTCTCTCTCTCTCTCTCTCTCTCTCTCTCTCTCTCTCTCTCTCTCTCTCTCTTGTCCGAGAAAATAAGATATTTTCTTTACAATGTGTATCCCCTCTCTCTCTCTCTCTCTCTCTCTCTCTCTCTCTCTCTCTCTCTCTCTCTCTCTCTCTCTCTCTCTCTCTCTCTCTCTCATTACATATATAATGCATATATAAATAATATATATATATATATATATATATATATATATATATATATATATATATATATATACAGTATATATATACATAAAATATATATATATACATAATATATATATATATATATATATATATATATATATATATATATATATATATATACATATAGATACACACACACACACACACACACACACATATATATATATATATATATATATATATATATATATATATATATATATATATATACATATATAAACTAGATATTAACAATATCTGTATATTTATTTTCTAATTATTATTTTCAGTGTTATTCCTTCAAAGGCGCCAAGAATCTAACACCTAGTAATCACTTTGTACTTAATTATATTATATTCAAGCACACGTGCGTGCATATATAAATTTAAAAGTATGCCGAAAATGGTGTTGGAAAACAGGTCTCTCCAATCACTGCATTTAAACTTTCTCCTTTCAACCCATGAATGTCTGAAAAGGGTCATCTGCTGCGTGAGTTTAAAGGGCCAAAGGGTGAGTAGGAAAGGCCACGGGGCCACGCAAAAAAAAAAAAAAGAAAAAAAAAAAAAAGACATTTACTAATAGAAGGGGAAAGTAATGACTTAGGGTCATGCGAAAAAAATGATTCAGACGTAATAAAGAAAATAAATAGGAAGGTATAAGGAGGTGTTGAGAGAGAGAGAGAGAGAGAGAGAGAGAGAGAGAGAGAGAGAGAGAGAGAGAGAGAGAGAGAGAGAGAGAGAGAGATTGATGAAGTTAGCAGCTGTGAGTCACGTTGAATACCAAATGTAATCAAGTCGTTAAAATTGATACAGAATTCTAAACACCGTTTTCTATTTGTTTTTAAGAATCAATTTCTTGATTTACATTGTTTATATACAGCAATAATACGAAAAACAATATGTTATAAACAACTCAAATTCAAATAAAATCACATATCTAAAAACAGAAAACTTTTGCTAAAAAAAATACAATGAACAAATAAAATACAATATTTTAGAGCCATTAACAACATATGCTTTGGAGTCTCAGGTATTCAAGCAATGTGAGACCCCCATATGGCACAGAGTAGAAACGTCTTATAACAGGGAGGGGTAACTAGGAAAAAAAATATCGTAAATTGATTTTACACACCTCACATGTGCCGAACTAAATCAGAAGGGCCTCGTATCCAGAATATAAAAAAGTTATTTTGGCATGGGAGGGGCTTAACGAATAATGATCTATCAGCATATTATATACATATATATATATATATATATATATATATATATATATATATATATATATATATACACATATACATATATATATATATATATATATATATATATATATATATATATATATATATATATATATATACATATATACACATATACATATATATATATATATATATATATATATATATATATATATATATATATATATATATATACATATATACATATACATATTTCAAATAAGCCATATATATTAATACATTAATATATATATATATATATATATATATATATATATATATATATATATATATATATATATATATATACTGTATATAGTGCGTATGTATATGCAACAACAACTACAGCAACAACCCCTGGGCTTATAGCATCCAGCTTTTCCAACTAAGGTTGTAGCTTAGCGATTAATAATAATACTAATAATAATAATAACAACAACAACAACCCCTGGACTTACAGCATCCTACTTTTCCAGTTAGGGTTGTAGCTTAGCAATTAATAATAATAATAATAATAATAATAATAATAATAATAATAATAATAACTAAAAATGCAGATGTTTCTAGTCCACTGTAGGACAAAGGCCTCTGAGATATCCTTATTCATATCTGGTGTTTGGCCAATTTTCATTGCCACGCTGATCATTGTGGATTGGTAACGGTGGGAGACTTTAGTTTGATCACTCACAGCAAACCAATATAGTATGGGTGGCCCTGACTAGTACAGCTTTGCTGATCATGGCGACACAGAAACCGTTTTACCACATTTAAGTATCCACTCAGAATATATGTATATATCATCATTATCATCTTCATCTCCTACGCCTATTGACGCCGAGCCATAGTTAGATTTCACCAGTCTACTCTATCATGAAATCTTAAATCAATACTTCTTCATTCATCATCTCCTACTTCACGTTTCACAGTCCTCAGCCATGTATGCCTGGGTCTTCCAACTCTTCTAGTGCCTTTAGGAGCCCAGTTGAAAGTTTGGTGAAGTAATCTCTCTTGGGAAGTGCGAACCATCTATATATACTGCAAATGTATGTATGCAATTCAATCTCTCATTATTAGATACACGAGTTAATTACAGCTGAATGTCGGGAGTTACATATTTATATACTGAAGGTGGTTGATCCTCAGCCCCCCCAAAAGTGACTATTCATTAAAGATCCTGGGAGATATCTACTTTTTCACGAGGAAGGATGTGTTATTTTATAATCTAGTGAACGAATAAACACAGCCAGTGCTATTAGTTTATTTCAAACAGCGCAGTCTCTAAATGCTATTTTCAGCCGTCAAGAAGTTGAAAGATTTCTATCACTGAAAAAATACATAATTTTATATATGAAATGGAATAATTTAGCCTATATAAATGTATGAGCGAAATATAACAAATAGAGAATTAGATTATATTATATGAAGAATATCATCGTCTATAACCCCAAGAGAGTTGGTCTATTTGTCTAGATAGACTTTCAAGACCCCGATTCCAAAAATCGTTACTTCCTAATAAACATGTATAAGAATATCAATTTGTAAAGGTGCAACGCTTATTTTTTCTTTTTTAGCTGTTAGGAAAAATGGTTGAAGAATTATGGCAGTTAGCTAGCTAACCATGGTAGGGAATAGTTTGGAAAGTTAGGTATTAGTGAGAGTAATGTAAAATGTGGTTTAATCATAATATATTCATATAAAGGTGCATTTTCCTTGCGCATATGTGTACAGTATGTGTACTAAACTTTCATAGCTGATTGGGAAGAAGGGTGAAAGAAGAATGAGCAACAACGGCAGAGTACGAAGAACAAATTAAAAGAAACCGTTGAGAGGAAAAATGATAAGGCTAAAGTTGATGATTTGAGTACGGAGAACATCAACTTAATGTGGATGATTTGATGAATATCCCAAATAATTACCTGTGAAAATAAAGTTTGAAACACATCCCAAGTAAATATTGAACAAGATGTGGTTGCAAAACTGTCCTTTTGCTATAAATGCTATTCTTGTCAGCAAGTAAATATATTGAACAAGATATGGTTGTAAAACTGTCCTTTTGCCATAAATGCTATTCTTGTGAGCAAGTAAATATATTGAACAAGATATGGTTGTGAAGCTTTCATTTTGCTATAAATGGTCTTTTTGACCGCGGAGGTAGCAGCAGTAGGGGACTCAGCAGTATGAAGCTTCATCTGTGGTGGAAATGTGGGAGGTTGGGCTGTGGCACCCTAGCAGTACCAGCTGAACTCGGCTGAGTCCCTGGTTAGGCTGGAGGAACGTAGAGAGTAGAGGTCCCCTTTTTTGTTTTGTTTCTTTTTGTTGTCGGCTACCCCCCAAAGTTGGGGGAAGTGCCTTTGGTATATGGATATGGATAAATGGTCTTCTTATGAGCATCTGTATATGGAATGTTCTAAAGGACTAACTTAAGGTAGGTCTAAACAGTCGAACGGTTAGACAAACACGGTTCGACAGACAAGTGTTTGAAGTTATGTTCGAACATGTGAACGGGGTATTTGGTTGTCGAACACGTTCGTTGAACTGTTCGAAGAAAATTTGTTCTCGCCTGACTTTTGAGAGCAG
>NC_090766.1:14316046-14318546 GCF_036898095.1 Palaemon carinicauda | reverse complement strand
GAAGACCCAGGCCCACATGGCTGAGGACTATGAAGCGCGAAGTAGGAGCTGATGAATGGAGAAGTACTGAATTAAAACCTCAAGATAGAGACGACTGGGGAAATCTAACTGAGGCTCTTATTACTGGATAAGCAACAACCCTAGTTGGATAATCAGGATGCTATAAGTACAGGGGATCCAACAACGAATATAGCCCAGTGAGCTCTGCATGGTGTTGATCAATTAGTGTGTGGTATATGGCATTACTTTGCATGTCATGTAAGTAGTATTGACAAAATAAATACCAACCTTGAACGTACATACACACACACATACACACACATTATATATATATATATATATATATATATATATATATATATATATATATATATATATATATATATATATATACTATATATATATATATATATACTGTATATATATATATATATATATATATATAATGTGTGTGTTTGTGTGTGTAAGAGAGAGATAGTTTCCTCTTACTGTAGAAAGAGATGTTCCAGAACCAGACTGTTTTCCTTCCTGTTCACAGCAAGTGACAAACAATTAGCTTCCAAGGGACAAAAGGGACTCAATGCCATTCAAGGATAAGTGTTTATACCACTCCTCCTTTCACAACAACCAAACCAATGTCCTCTTGCTAATGAGGCGGAAGTCACAACCATTAGACTCAGTACGCAAAATGGAACATGACACAGACAAATATTCTTAGGACTCTTCGGAAGAACTGGAAACGAGCTAGAAATCATTCACAGATCAGAATACAGACAAAGTTGGTTATACTTTTCAAGTGTACACTATTATGTTTCGTTATTTGCTTTCCTCACAGGGCTATTTTCCCTGTTGGAGCCCTTGGGCTTACAGCATCTTGCTTTTCCAGCAAGTAATAATAATAATAATAATAATAATAATAATAATAATGCTTCACTCACCAAATCTCAACCAAAATACACATAATATCAAAGATTTAAGGCAGATATTGCAGTAGTAATTGGATCAGCTCTTCACTGACGCGACACATTTTAATGACAGAAGGTCAATCTTGTCTGGGCATAACAGAAACGAAGAAAATAATCGAAAGGAAATAAAAAGAGAATATTTTTAACCATAAAGGAAGCAATAGATGAATATAAAAAGAAACAAAAATAAAGGTGGACAAGAATTCCAATATCCGATGATTGAGGGAAAGAAAGTAACCAGTGTGTAGTTCGAGGAATGTTGATTTTCACATTCGTAGAAGAATGGTTCCTGGAATGTATTTGGTTTCCTAGAAGATGAGGCAATAAAGAAACATTGCCTATCTCTGGAAAAAAAAAATCTAGAAAAAAACCCATATGTCAAAATCAACTTTCTTTTCACCTTTGAAAAAAATGCAAAACCCCTTATGTCAAAAATAATTTTTTTTCACCTCTGAAAAAAAGCAAAATTCTTTATATCAAATTTAAGTTTTCTTCACCCCTGAAAAAAAGGCAAAATCCCTTATGTCAAAATTAAGTTTTTTCACCCCTGAAGAAAAGGCAAAATCCCTTATGTCAAAATTAAGTTTTTTCACCCCTGAATAAAAGGCAAAATCCCTTATGTCAAAATTAAGTTTCTTCATCCCTGAAAAAAGGCAAAATCCCTTATGTCAAAATTAAGTTTTTTCCCTTCTGAAAAAAGGCAAAACCCTTTATGCAAAACACCTGTCAAAAATAACTTTTTTCACCTCTGAACAGAGGCAAAATCTCTTATGTCAAAACAGAGGCAAAATCTCTTATGTCAAAATTAAGTTTTTTCACCCCTGAAAACAGGCAAAATCCCTTATGTCAAAATTAAGTTTTTCACTCCTTAAAAAAAGCAAAACCCCTTATGTCAAAATTAAGTTTTTTTCACCCCTGAAGAAAAGGCAAAATCCCTTATGTCAAAATTAAGTTTTTTCACCCCTGAATAAAAGGCAAAATCCCTTATGTCAAAATTAAGTTTCTTCATCCCTGAAAAAAGGCAAAATCCCTTATGTCAAAATTAAGTTTTTTCCCTTCTGAAAAAAGGCAAAACCCTTTATGTCAAAATTGAGTTTTTTCACCCCTGAAAAAAGGCAAAACACCTGTCAAAAATAACTTTTTCACCTCTGAACAGAGGCAAAATCTCTTATGTCAAAATTAAGTTTTTTCACCCCTGAAGAAAAGGCAAAATCCCTTATGTCAAAAATTAAGTTTTTTCACCCCTGAATAAAAGGCAAAATCCCTTATGTCAAAATTAAGTTTCTTCATCCCTGAAAAAAGGCAAAATCCCTTATGTCAAAATTAAGTTTTTTCCCTTCTGAAAAAAGGCAAAACCCTTTATGTCAAAATTGAGTTTTTTCACCCCTGAAAAAAGGCAAAACACCTGTCAAAAATAACTTTTTTCACCTCTGAACAGAGGCAAAATCTCTTATGTCAAAATTAAGTTTTTTCACCCCTGAAAACAGGCAAAATCCCTTCAGTCAAAAATAAGTTTCACCTCAAAAAAACGTCTA
>NC_090766.1:14288546-14298546 GCF_036898095.1 Palaemon carinicauda | reverse complement strand
CTGTTCGTACACATGCACCTTCAAGTATTCCGACCTTCACCCCCCCCCCCCTTGAAATACCTCCCCCCCCCCTCATATTTCCACCACCCACTGAAATGCCCTCTCATGCCCTCCCCCCACACCCCCACACTTCACCCCGCTTTCTCGAAGAACCAGATGCTCCGCGTTCAGCTCCATTTTGAGGCAATTTGGAGCAACGACTCTGAGTTTAACGTCCCGGTGATAAGTAAGATAATTAAATCTTAAGATATTGGGTCTCCTGTACAATTAAAGGTTTACAGGGTGGGAATTGTAATTAGAAGTGTACAGGAGGTCAGAGAGAGAGAGAGAGAGAGAGAGAGAGAGAGAGAGAGAGAGGGTTTGGGGCCAGTGTCGTGGGTTCAAGTGAAAGTAGAATATACGAATGAGTAAGATTTGTGTCAAAAGAAGTCTGGTAGATCATTGACATCTGTTTGAATTTCTATTTTGCTTTCGTGTTTTGCAGTCAAAGAGTTCGCTTCAGTCGTCGATAATGTTTTGGGGGGTGCTAAATTCAAGGGATCTTTGAATACAAAGTGACTTGGACATAGCCTATACAAAATTTAAGCATGTTTGGGATTACAGTAGGTACCCTCCTAACGATATACCCACTGGAATACATACGTTCTGCATGTATGTATGTATGCATGTATATCTAGATTATCTTATTCCGTAAGTATGTATGTATGAATGCATTAGATCGTCTTATTTCCGTATGTATGTATGTACTGTATGTATTAAATCGTCTTACTTCCGTGTGTATGTATGTATGTATGTATTAAATCATCTTATTCAGTATGTATGTATATATGTATTAGATCGTCTTATTTCCGTATGTATGTATGTACTGTATGTATTAAATCGTCTTACTTCCGTGTGTATGTATGTATGTATGTATTAGATCATCTTATTCCTGTATGTATGTATATATGTATTAGATCGTCTTATTTCCGTATGTATGTATGTATGTATGTATTAGATCCTCTTATTCCCGTAAGTATGTATGTATGTATAGATCGTCTTATTTCCGTTTATTGTAATGTATGTATGTAATAGATCGTCTTATTTTCCGTATGTATGTATGTACTGTATGTATTAAATCGTCTTACTAATCCGTGTGTATGTAATGTATGTATGTATGTATGTAATTAGATCATCTTATTCCTGTATGTATGTATAAATGTATTAGATCGTCTTATTTCCGTATGTATGTATGTATGTATTAGATCCTCTTATTCCCGTATGTATGTATGTATGTATTAGATCGTCTTATTTTCCGTTTATTTGTATGTATGTATGTATTAGATCGTCTTATTTCCGTATGTATGTATGTAAGTATGTATGTATGTATGTATTAGATCATCTTATTTCCTTATCAAGTTTGATAGATTTACAGATTGATTTATTTGTAAAAACTGGCGTCGCAATCCCTAAATCCCTAAGTTCACTGGATCTTTATTTCAACGAGAAAAAAACGTCACCAACACAATAAAATTCAATTTAAAGAGATCCTCATATTCATAGAAACAAATTGTATTAGGGACCATTTGACACAGTCCTCAGTCAAATAAGGTATTTTGATTCATGAATTTCTGTGAAAGGAAAATAAGGATATTGATTTTATAGTTATTTCGTAATAAATGCAAGATTGTGTACATATCAATACGTCTATCATAAAGATTTGGTCGGAAAACAACAATATATGAAAATAAGTTTGTTCGTGTATGTAAATAAATATATATATATATATATATATATATATAATATATATTATATATATATATATATATAGTAACGGATATATACAGATAAAAATCTTGTGGTAGCCTATTGCAAACGTCACTGTCTAGCAATCTGCTGGACGGGGAGTTCGAGAAAAGGTCAATCTCGATAGCTTCTAGTAGTGTCTTGCAACCTCACCATCCTTGTGAGCAAGGGGACAGAGGGTTAGGGGGAGGCTATAGCTCTACCTGCTGAGTACAGCAGCCATTGCCTGGCCTTCCATGGCCATAGCTTAAGGAAGAGGAACTTGGGTTTTGATTATATGTGTGTATATATTATACCTATCTATATATACAGTATATATATAAATATATATATATATATATATATATATATATATATATATAGTCCTTCTAAAAGACATTATACTGTTCCTTGCCTCTACCATTCATATTAGACCTTTAAACCTTTGACAGAAATTTTCCTAAAAAGAGTTTACATACACACGCAAATAAATTCACCTGTATGAAACATATCTTCAATAAACGAGTACAGCCGAATCATGTGGTAAATCCAGAAGAAAACATTGCAGGTATTGATTTGCCATTCCATATTCATGAGCAACGCCGAAGGAAACAGGAAATTCTAGAAAGTCCTGCCCTTGGCTGACCGGTTAAGAATCTATACCTGGCGCCGTGCATATCACAAAGGCAACCGTCTGCTATCAGCTTTGTATTCGCGTTGCCAATCACTTATCTTTCGTCGTGAGTAAAGGTTAAGATGTGTATATAGAATGCCATTCGGAGAGTGTTTTTTTAAACCCCTCTTCCTTGTTATCTATTTTTTTTTCTTGGATATTTGTACAACTTCGTTGGATTAATTTTTACTTCATCTAAAATGTGAAATTTTCGAGAAAAAAAAAATTAAATTCTATATATAGGGCTTAATTGTGTCGTAAAATTTCTTGATGATAATAATAATAATAATAATAATAATAATAATAATAATAATAATAATAATATAATAATAATAATAATAATTTTTAAGTAAAAAATAAAGTATTCGAATGAACTCGTGACAGAATTGAATGCAATATTTATATGTACACGCACACATGTGAGTGTGCGTGTGTGTATGTGTGTGCGTGTATATACGTGATACTTTCCACAAGAGCTTAATTATGCACTTCATACCACACATGTGTAATATACGATAAATTCATTTAATTCGTTTAACTACATAAATAATTAAATAACCTATCAATATATTTACGCTACGAGAATACATAATGAAGATATCTATTTATAATATCCCTTACACTGAACGGTTTTACGCATGCGCCAGCGTGCATACACCGCTTAATTACTAGGCAGGCAGTTAATTCTAATAGCCAGGCCTTCTTCATCATGAGGCTCAATACTACACAGTACTCTAGAAGTTTTATTCCAGCTGTTACCAAGTTGTGGAATGATCTTCCTAATCGGGTAGTTGAATCAGTAGAACTTCAAAAGTTCAAAGTTGGAGCAAATGTTTTTATGCTGACCAGGCAGACATAAGTCTTTTTATAGTTTATATATGACATATCTGTTTTTGACGTTGTTAAAAGTTTATATAGGACATATCTGTTTTAACGTCGTTACTGTTTTAAGAATGATTTATTGTTAACTTGTTCTCATCAATTTATTTATTTCCTTATTTCCTTTCCTTACTGGGGTATTTTTCCCCATTGGAGCCCTTGGGCTTATAGTATCTTGCTTTTCCAACTAGGGTTATAGCTTGGTTAATAATAATAATAATAATAATAATAATAATAATAATAATTCATACTGTATCACAAAATTTTGTGTATCAGCGTCGTAATTTCATAAAGCCCACTTTAAGCATTTATGATAAATCAGGTCATTCATTTAAATTTATTAACATAAGCGACCCTGCTTCAGCGCAGCGACCTCATTGTTGATACTTATTCCAGGCAGTTCAGTTTCCTTTAGTTAATTGCATCAGATTGCTAACCTTGTTTTATTTGTTTTATTTATAGTAAGAGATCTATGGAGATTATATATTTTACTAATTGAATTAATCCATTTGCTTGTCATAATAAGCGATCTATGGACATTATATATTTAACTAATTGAATTAATCCATTTGCTTGTCATAATAAGCGATCTATGGACATTATATATTTAAAAAAATTGAATTAATCACTATAAATATCATTCTTTCATAACATTGAGTTCTAAAAAGGCTAAAAGCAAATTAAAATAAGTCTAATCGCTAGATCAAATTATAATTAACTTCACTTCCCTAGAAAGTTAAAGAATAGCACACTCGAGCACACTATTCTATCTTATTTCTCTTCCTCTCGTTATTTGAAGTTTTTATACTCTTGTTATTTTCAACTTTTTATAATTTATATATGAAAGATTTATTCTAATATTTTTGTTCTTAAACTTCTCTTGTAGCTTTTCCTTACTTCCTTTCCTCACTGGGCTATTTTCCCCTGTTGGAGCCCTTGGGCTTACAGCATTCCGCTTTTTCAACTAGGGTTGTAGCTTAGCAAGTAATAATAATAATAATAATAATAATAATAATAATAATAACAGGGCTTTCAATTTAAGCAACTCACACAAAAACTCAATCCCTAATCAAATAACTCATTTCACATCTTTGCAATTTCAGGCCCTGCCTAGACATTCTCTCTCTCTCTCTCTCTCTCTCTCTCTCTCTCTCTCTCTCTCTCTCTCAAGTCATAACTACATACGCGTATTTGACCAATTCTATTTCTTTTATTTTTTCTATGTCGTCCATCTACTTCAATAAGCTCTCTCTTTCTCTCTCTCTCTCTCTCTCTCTCTCTCTCTCTCTCTCTCAAGTCATAACTACATACGAGTATTTGACCCAACTCTATTTCTTATTTTTTTCTATGTCGTCCATCTACTTCAATAAGCTCTCTCTCTCTCTCTCTCTCTCTCTCTCTCTCTCTCTCTCTCTCAAGTCATAACTACATACGAGTATTTGACCAACTCTATTTCTTATTTTTTCTATGTCGTCCATCTACTTCAATAAGCTCTCTCTCTCTCTCTCTCTCTCTCTCTCATCTCTCTCTCTCTCTCTAAATTCAGTTAAAATAAAATCAACTTGACTTCCTTTAAATGTTGAAATGCCACAGGGACTTTCCATGTACTACCACCGGTGTGCAAATAGCTAGAGGAGTCTTGTCGTTACCTTGTTCGAGTGAAAGTGTTTGGCTTCGTTAAGAAAAGGTTTTGCATTACGCTATGTATTTGGTTTTCCAAGGACATTACAGTTATTGATAAGTTATTACCATCGTTAGATGGCAGAAGCCACAATATTACCATGCATGTAAGTGTACACGAATATCATTTGATCTATGTTTTACTTATTATTATTATTATTATTATTATTATTATTACTTGCTAAGCTACAACCCTGGTCGGAATAGCAGGATGCTATTAGCCCGAGGGGTCCAACAGGGAAATAGCCCAGTGAGGAAAGGAAACAGGAAAATCAAAATATTCTAAGAACAGTTGCATTAGAATAAATATTTCTTATATAAACTATAAAAACTTTCACAAAACAAGTGACAGAGAAATAGTGTGCCCGAGTGTACCCTCAAGTAAAAGAACTCTAACCCAAGACAATGGAAAACCATGGTATAGAGGCTATGGCACTACCGAGGACTAGAGAACAATGGAGTAAAAGCAAGATTAATTCTAGTGATTCATGGGCACACTATATACCTTAACGTGGTGAAAGGGTTCTTGTATTGTCATTATAACCAAGGCTGTACTAGTCAGGGTTACCCATACTAGGTTGGTTTGCTATGAGCAGGTGTTCAGCGTGGGTATGAAAACTGGCCGAACCCCAGACATGAATAAAGACATCTCTGAGGCCTTTGTCTTGCAGTGGACTAGAAAAGGCTGCATTTGTTGTTGTTGTTGTTATTGTTGTATTTGCTTAGCTAACTTCTTACAATAATGAATATTAACCTCTTGATAATAACACCTTCAGAACCGAAGGTAGGAAAATTATAAGAGAATATTTCATGAATTATAAAATGACTGTCTGAGATAATGTAGGAAATAAATAAACGTAAATTACCATCTTCGATAACAGTGAATTAAAACAACGTTGAGTCATTCAGTAGGAGATATAATTATCTGTTATCTGTATTAGATCAAAACAATCGCAAGATATGCTATGACTCACAGTAGCTAAAAACCACAAAGTTTCATATACCTAGAGAGAGAGAGAGAGAGAGAGAGAGAGAGAGAGAGAGAGAGAAGCAACCAAAAGTTGATAATAATAATACATTATATTTATATATATGCATATATATATATATATATATATATCTTGAAATATGAACTTCGGTTTTATAAGTAATTGTTTCTGGCACAATCAAAATATCTTGTAATATATTTGAGAGGTTAAAAAAAAGGAAAGGAAAGTGATGATTAGCTTACAAGACAAGATGCTAAAATAATGGGACGAATGTACAATTGAGTGACTGGCCATGGGCTGTAAGGTAAATCTTGGTGAAGGAAAAACACCAAAAATATGGCAGAAAGGAAACAAAGGCTTATTTTGTATAAATATTATTTGGACATAATATTACTCAGCGTGCTTATGAAGATCTCTGAAATTGATTTGTTATTCTCAGTTCATATAAAAATCTTCCTTCAAGAGAAGGGTGGTCACTTCCAATGTTCTTGATTCATATACCTTTCGCTTGTTTCCTTCTGGTCTGGTCAAGTAAAAGATAGCAGGGATTGATAAGGGAATTATGATGGTGTATAATGCGCCTTATGATGCATGTGTTTCTAAACATCGTTTTCCAAGAGCAAATGTAGTGATGACTTAATTTTTTCTTTTATTCCGGATCTACTTGATTTCTTTTCTGCAGGAAAACGTTATAATTTTTCAAAGCATCAATCTTGCGTTTAATTCACTTTCACATATTTACGTTTTAAATTTTTTACAAAGCATTATACACCTTTTACAGATGAAATGACATAGCTCACAATAAGAGTTACAACAAATTAATCCAAACTTTAACTTTTAGATTGTTATACGGCAGTTAATCTTTGCCTATTTACAAGAGCTCTTCGCTTCCTCATTTAGCATATTTCGTTTTGCCATTGTCATACTGTGATTATCCATTTCCTTCGATTACGATGAAATTGGTACGCGCATTCCTATCCATAATATGAGACGTCAATTTCACCCATCAAAGAGAAATGAAGAACGTGACCCAAAAAGAGAATTAGTTGAAGCAAACGTTTCCTTTCCGTGATTAAGTCGGATACGTTATTAATTGGCAATCTTCTGAAGACCAGTTAACCGAGGAATGAGACTTTCACATTTATTGGTTTAAAGATCGCTCATGAATGGTAGGGGCAAGGGACAGTGACATTAGTGCCCTGGAGACTGACCATATATACATATGATCAGCGCCATAGCCCCCTCTCCAACAAAGCTAGGACCAAGGAGGGCCAGGCAATAGCTGCTGATAACTCAGCACATACACCTGTATGCTCCCCGAAATCCCGCATCCTTAGCTCACAAGGATGTTGAGGTTGCAGTGACCAAAGAAACTGATGAGTTTGACCGGGACTCGAATTCCAGTCTGGCGTTTACCAGTCAGGGAAGTTACCACATCGACCACCACAATAATGAAATTTATGAGGAAATTAAATGCCAACATATGTTGTTCCATATAATGGGAATTCAAGTACAAAATACATTTGTATTACTTTATGCATCTATTGTATACTAAAGTGGCCATACAATTAGCAAGTTCAGATTGCGATATAGGAACACACCTTGCAAATTTCTCTTGATTTCTCTTACACTTTCATGCAATTGGGATCCCACAAAGTTCAGGGGTTTTATGACCTATTGCATTTTGACGTGGTGATTTCTTTGTTGGTGCTTGGGTAAGAAATGAATAATACTTTTCAACATGAGTTCCTGAGTAAAAACTTGAACGTATCAATCTTACTTACTGATCTCTATTATTCTTATCTATTACATTCACATTTAAAAATGTGAAACCAATTTTAGCAGTCTATTCCCAAAATTATCTGAATTTTAGTATTTTATTTCACTAATTATATTAAAAAATTCCATTTTATACCATTTGTATTTTTTTCTACATGAAAAAAAAAAATAAAATAAAAAAATCTAAGAGAACCGCTACAAATCGTGTTAACACGAGGAGAGTTACAGTTGATTCCAAATTATTGGATCCTCGATATATGACTACTGTAGGCTCTAGAGCCTTTAAATATGTGGGCCCGGGAATATACAATAAGCTCCCACTAGACATCCGATTGAAGATATTTAAACTTTCAAGAGGAAACTGAAGACTTTCTTGTTCTGTGAGTGCTTCAATGATGATGATTTAATAATAAACGAGCAATATGCGGTGTGAAATGTTGAATGCTTTCGAACGAACATGATAAAATGACTGTGGACGTCCTGTAGAGAGTAGGGTTCCCCTGCTGTATAGGACCAGAAAAGCACTCCTTAAAATAAAAGTAAAGTATTTAACAAAAATTCCACTTTGGTATTGTTCTCATACGTAAGGAAAATCATGTCAATTGCTATCAATCGATATTAGAACCAACTACTTCCCTCTAAAAAACGTGGGTAGTTCTTTACCTCCAATGTTACAAATAATTATCTGATAATGCAAGTGAAGCTTTGCATGTGCAATTGCTTCCCAAGATTCTGTCATAGTATAAAGAATTCAAGTACCAGAAAGTACTTTATTCAAGGGCAAATGATTGCAATGATGACTTGATAGTTGTTAAGTAAGGTTCTTAAGTAAAGGTGTTGAGTAAAGTTCTCCTGAATTTCTAGCAACGAATGAAAGGAGGTTCTTCTACCTATTTCAGGATTAACACGTCGATTCTGTATACCTCTTATAAAGGAAACATTCAGAATTATATTATTGACAAAACATTTCTGAGCGGATAATTGATGTTCTCAGTTAAAATGATTTGAAAACAACGCTTTATGAATGTAAAGGATGTGTGTATCATACATACGATCTTATCTATAAATATCAATAATGAATCATTTTCAAGAACTATCTGTTTTATGGCGCAGGAAATTCAACAGCCTGCATCTAGATGGATACAGCTCAATTGGTTTACAATGACATACAAAATAAAGTTTTTTTTTTTATTACACCTAGGACTTTTCTTCACTCATACAAATAAAAATTATTACCAATATGCAAGCATAAAATTGTATATTTTCTTTTACATGACAACTCGTAAACCGACTAATGAAATAAGATTTCTCTTGCTTGAGGGTACACTCAGGCACATTTTTCTACGTTTCCTTATTTCCTTTCCTCGCGGGGCTAATTTTCCTGTTAGGCCCTTGGGCTTATAGAATCCTTCTTTCCCAATTATGGTTGTAGCTTAGCTAATAACAACAACAACAACAACAACAACAACAACAACAATAATAATAATAATGATGATAACTACAACAACAACAACAACAACAACAACAACTACAATAATAATAATAATAATAATAATACAGTAATAATAATAATAATAATAATAATAATAATAATAATAATAATAATAATAATAATAATAATATCAGAGTTTTAAAAACTGACTAAGGAATGTTAATCGCTATCCAAATTTACCTGAAGAATTATCCATAAGATCCGATAACTGAATGACTCCAATGACCCAAACACTATCATAAGAAGGATCCTCGAGATCCAGATTTTCTAAGAATGATCTTTGAGATCCAGAAACCACTTACAGAATGATCCACGAGACACAGAAACCCCTTTGAATCATTCATTAGATCCAGACGCTAAATAATTAATGATTCTTGAGACACAAAAACCACTTAAATAATGATCCGGAAATCCAGGAACCAAGTAAAATTCTTCATGAGATCCAGACACTAAATAATGAATTATCCCTCGGATTTAGAAACAACTTGAAGAATGACCCCTTTAAATCCAGAAACTACTTAAAATCATTCATAAGATCCAGACACTAAATAATGAATAATTCCTGAGATCCAGAAACCGCCAAAAGTATGACCCCTTAAATCCAGAAACCCCTTAAAATCATTCATATCGATCTAGACACTAAATGATGAATGATTCCCGAGATCTAGAAACCACCAAAAGAATTACCCCTTAAATCCAAAAACCCCTTAAAATCCTTCATGAGATCCAGACACTAAATAATGA
>NC_090766.1:14276046-14281046 GCF_036898095.1 Palaemon carinicauda | reverse complement strand
CTCTCTCTCTCTCTCTCTCTCTCTCTCTCTGTATAACATTATAACGCACAGACACAGGTAAGTGGCAGGGTGGCTTAAATATAGTGATAGGAGAGAATCTAGTGATGTGGAATAGGGGAGAGAGAGAGAGAGAGAGAGAGAGAGAGAGAGAGAGAGAGAGAGAGAGAGATCCAATGTAATCTTTATGATAAATGTGTCAAAGAATTATACGAGGGATGAGTTGTCCTAGAAAAATAAAACAGAACAAAATTGTTGATGAATAAATGTATCTAAAACAAAAACCTCCAAGAACAGAATGACAGATGAAGATACTGTATTTTTGTATTCAGTGAATACTGAGGTAGAGGCTGCAGAGAAGATTTGCAATGATTTTGTAAAAAATAGAAAATAAAAATTCGCGCACCCATGATGTTATGACTACCTGTGTCTAAGAAAACAGTAAATGGCTTGTCTTGAGTTAAGAGGTTGTTTTTATTGGGCTGTGTGAACCGGTCACGAAGGAAGATAGAGTAATCATTTACTCTTAATGGAACATTTTAGTTTATGTGAAATACAGACATAAACACACATACACACACTCATATATATATATATATATATATATATATATATATATATATATATATATATATATATATATATATATATATTAGTGTACTCGACCCGCCAAAAATGCCGTATAGATATTTAAATAGATATGCACGCAAACGCATACACACAGATTCAAACATTCCTGTCCTCCTTTCTAACTACAATACGGTTACTCTCTCCCTCCTACCTTAGGCATTGGGGAGAGACCGAGTAATCATAGCTCTGGTAATGCCGCTCAGTGACATATATATATATATATATATATATATATATATATATATATATATATATATATATATATATAGATATATATATATATACATATATATATACACATATACTGTATATATGTGTGTGTATGTATGTATGTATATATATATGTGTGTATATATATATATATATATATATATATATATATATATAAAATGCATGTATATATATGTATGTATGTATGTATATATACATATATATATATATATATATATATATATATATATATATATATATATATATATATATATATATATTTATAGCCAAACACTTGCTCTTTTTTACATAGGGGAAATAAATGTGTGTATATGTGTTTGTGGATCTTAGCGCACATACACACACACATACACAAACACAGTGTTCCACTTTCCCGAGGGTTATCCGGCCATTTCCTCGTAATTGGATCCAATTTAAAGCTTTAATCCAAATTGAAATTTGCATGACAGATGACAGGACGGACCAACAACAGACTACCACGTCACTTCGCCTGTCATTCATACAAATCAGAGCATTCTGTAGTCGACACTATTCTTTTTTTTTTTTTTTTTTTAATGGCATGACTCGCATAACCTTTTTTTTTTCATGCGTCGACGGTATCATCATCATCATAGCCGAGCGTCATAGCCGAGGAAAGACATGACGTAATTCAGATGGAATTTTAACCATTTAGGCCTATGCGAATCCTGTTCCCGTTGTATGTGCAAGCTTTTAAATTGAGCAGTCTTTTAGGGGGAATAATTTGCAAATGGAATTTTACATAATAGAGAACTTCTTGCCCACCGTTATCCGTACATTAAAGGGTCGGTTGCTTGATGCGCCCTCTTCAATGCTTTCTATCAGAGGCATCCTCTTCCACCGAACCTCTTCTCTCCATGTCATCCTCCAACTTATCTCGCCATCTAATTCTCTGTCTCCCTCTCGATCTTCTCCCCCTTGCTTGAGGGGACACTCGGGCACACTATTTTATCTTGTATCTATTCCTCTTGTTATTTTCTAGTTTTTATAGTTTATATATGAAATATTTATTTTAATGTTATTGTTCTTAAATTTCTTGCAGTTTTTCCTTCTTTTCTTCCCTCACTGGGCTATTTTCCCTATTGGAGCCCTTGGGCTTATAGCATCCTGCTTACTTGGTAAGCTACCACCTGGTAGCTTACCTAGTAATAATAATAATAATAATAATAATAATAATAAGAAGAAGAAGAAGAAGAAGAAGAAGAAGAAGAAGAAGAAAGGGAAAGGATTGATTATAACAGAAGAATAACAAATATATAAAGATAAGTCAAAAGCATATCGTTTAAAGTAGCACTGCGGTTATACAGGATGTTCAATCTTGCAGGTCAATTGTGAATTCCTAGGCTATGTTCTTGGGATTACTAGTACATACCTCCACCAACATCCTCTATGAGAACATTGTTATTTTTAAACAACAAACTTTGTTAGTTATCAGGATCCTAAATAATCCTTACTTGTCAAAAAAGGTGCAACCTCCAAATGATATTTCCTTTGCCAAATCTACAGACCTCTGACCCAAGACAGTGGGAGTCCATGGTACAGAGCCTCTGTAACATGGTTTTCCACTGTCTCGGGTTTGGAGATCTCTTGCTTGAGGGTACACTCGGGCACACTATTCTATCTGGTTTCTCTTCCTCTTGTTATTTTGAAGTTTATATATGAAATATTTATCTTAATGTTACTATTGTTCTTAAACTTCTCTTGTAGTTTATTTCCTTATTTCCTTTCCTCACTGAGTATTTTCCCTGTTGGAGCCCTTGGACTTATTGCATCTTGCTTTTCTAACTAGAGTTGTAGTTTAACAAGTATATAATAATAATAATAATAATAATAATAATAATAATAAAGAGGCTATAGCACTACCCTAGAATAGAGACCAATGGTTTAATTTTGTAGTGCCCTCCTAGAAGAGCTGCTTATCCTATCCATAAAGAGTTAAAAAAGCAGTATTGACGTCAAGTTTTTCATTCATTTCGATATAGATGTAATCTTTTGTACGTGAATATGACAACTGTGATGGGCCAAATTCATAAACACGCCCACACAGTCGCATAGCCCATTTACTATTTTAATGTGTAATGTATCGAGTATAACTTATGTTCCTACGCAAAAGAGCCGATAAAACATGTTGACAATATCTCTATATATTTAAATTTTATTACATGAACATTTATAAAATAGATATCAATGACAGCAGAGAAAGGCAAAATAAATTACATTCTTATAACCGATAGCACATTCCGAGAGTGACTCTGAGAACACAGATAAGAAAAAAATGCATTCCCTTTTGTCGACAATATCTCTATATATTTTGATTTTATTACATGAACATTTATAAAATAGATATCAATGACAGCAGAGAAAGGCAAAATAAATTACATTCTTATAACCGATAGCACATTCCGAGAGTGACTCTGAGAACACAGATGAGAAAAAAAATGCATTCCCTTTTTTCCTGGGCAGACAAGGGCTCCTTTTCCCATCTCTGTTCCCTTTGAATAATGTAACGGAGAATTATGTGTTATCAAAATTAAATGTTCTGCCTTTAAATTTCATTATTATTCGAGTTCCTTCTGTATGGAGAATAGCGATTTTTAATCCTACATTTTACGACAAATCTAAACCCAGTCATTAAATCATCGTCGTCAAAATCAAGTTTGAGGGATGCAAGTTTAATCGTTCATTCAAAATATTGGAATCAAACGAGAGAGAGAGAGAGAGAGAGAGAGAGAGAGAGAGAGAGAGAGAGAGAGAGAGAGAGAGAGAGAATTTCATAAAATCCAGTGCCTTGCCAATACACCCGAAATGGAAATCGTCTAAAGCTAAAGTTAAAGAAATTATTTTAAGATCAATAATTACCTTTTAATTCATTCTACCAGTCCGAGGAAGGTGGATTACCTCCTCGAGGTCTCACATGTGTGGCTTTGACCATTATCTGCATTAAATATTGAGAAGAATCATGTCAGTTCTAACAATAGTGTCCAATTGAGTTGGTATTCCGCGCGAAATCAGAGAGAGAGAGAGAGAGAGAGAGAGAGAGAGAGAGAGAGAGAGAGAGGATAGTAGCTTAATTTCATCTACATAATCCGTTAATAACTTTCGTGGGCGCAATTGGAGAACTGGAAATAACATGAAAATAATTTAAATTCAAGTAATCTATTGTCATAAAGTTGATCAATAAGTGATGCTCGCTGACATATTTTGGGGGGTAAGGGTGGTGAAGAGCATTGGAACATAGAAGAAGGAAGAAAAAGACACATTTTATGGGTTAAATGAATGTCTGAAATTTCTCAATTCACCATATGAGAGCCATCTCTCTTGCATCTTTCAAGGCGATGTAGTGAGAGCGTTTGTTTTACGTCATTTCTTTGAGTGTCTTTTAAGATGGTGCTCAAACGTTCAAAAAAAAGTATTATGAAACTAGATTTTGAAGCTAACTCAAAAAGAGATGAAATACAGCAATGGTAATAATAGCAGATTTTATTTCAAGTATCTGGATGGCAAGACAATTGGGAATAAGTGCTGAACAGCAAATTATTAAGTGTATAAAGATTAAACTTTTAAATACATTTAATGTCAATATTATTGGATATAAGAATCATGTTAGAAATATTTTCACAAATCAATGTTTCTAACTTAAAAACACATTTAGAAAAATAATAAAATAAAAATTTAATTTTATCATATATTAGATGTTATAATGTAAATTATATACAAAAATGTAAAATATAATTTTTTAAGGAAATATTTCTTCATAAAAGGAAAAAAAATGTATGTTAAGAAAATGTAATTGTATTTTCATAGTAAAAGATAAAAAAAAAAAGTATAAAATTCTATTTAATGATGTTCGGTAATGCTTATCACACCAGGACTCACGCTCACGCTCACGCTCACACCCAAGTACTACGGTCAAGCTCTCACTCAGCTCATTTTACTGGTGTGTTCACATATGCCGCTCAAGCTCTTCTGAGCTCAGTTTGTTTTGTGTTGCCATTGGTGAACCATGTGTGATTTTTCGGCTCTAGAATTAGCGGGTATAGCCATAGCGCTGGATGAGGAGGAAGGAGAGAGAAAAAGGAGGAGATTTTGGGTGCATCCTAGGCTAGTGAAGAGTGAAGGAGAAT
>NC_090766.1:14234090-14274090 GCF_036898095.1 Palaemon carinicauda | reverse complement strand
CGAGAGAGAGAGAGAGAGAGAGAGAGAGAGAGAGAGAGAGAGAGAGAGAGAGAGAGAGAGAGAGAATTTTGCAGTAATTGTTGTATTGTTTTTCTCTGAAGCTAATGTTTTTTTCAATAAAAGCTTAATGTTGATACATAAACATATAGTTAGATAAATAGACAGATAGATAGATAGATAGTAAGTATTTGAGCGTGACAAGATTCCACAATCAGTTACAAAGTCTTAATTCCCCTAATTTAACTCCTAAGACTGAATATTGTCAGCGAAGTTACAATCGCAAACGCAAGCACAGATATAATTAACACGAACTCCTCTGAAGTAAGGAGTGTCCTGTTTATCTAAATCTTGGTATCTCTTACTTGAGAATACACTCGGGCACACTATTCTAGCTCATTTCTCTTCCTCTTGTTTTGTTAAACTTTTTATAGCTAATATAGGAAATATTTATTTTAATGTTGTTTTGTTTTTAGAATACTTTATTTTTCCTTGTTTCCTTTCCTCACTGGGCAATTTTCCCTGTTGGAGCCCCCTGGGCTTATAGAGTCCTGCTTTTCCAACTAGGGTTGTAGATTAGCAAGTAATAATAATAATAATAATAATAATAATAATAATAATAATAATAATTATGTCATGAAATATCCACAAGCTTGCTCCCTGTAGGAGTGGTTTGCTTTCAGTGCACTTCAAGCGGTTCACTGTAGGCATTACTTAAGCTTATTTGCAACGTTCTTTCGGCCCCTAGCTGCTTTTCATTTACATCATTCTACTTTACCTCTATTACCCCCTTCCTTTCTTCCTTCTTACTGTCCAACTTCTCATACCTTTTACTTCTTTGTATAGCCTAACTTAGTGTTTTACACTACACTTGACTTTGAATGGCCACACCGGCCCCAACAACAATTTCAATAGTTTGAATCCTTTAATCTAATCCGTCAGGATTTCTCACACTAACTAGTTTGCCTTATAGCTTCGTGATGATCTATTGGGCTTTACACTGGACTGCTAAGTTCAGTTACAAGTTTTCGTAATGCATGTTCTTATTTCAATTCAATTGGTTAATTTAACACACACACACACACACACACACATATATATATATATATATATATATAATACATATATAATATATATATATATAAATATATATACATATTATGTATATGTATATATGTATATATATAAATATATATATATATATATATATATATATGATAATAATAATAATAATAATAATAATAATAATGGTAATAATAAATAACAACAACAACAGCAATAATAATAATAATAATAATAATAATAATAATACAATTCGGGTCGTGACAGGCTTACGAACTATACCTGTTCTGATGAATATTTTTCATCTGGTCCTTGCTCTTACGACATTGATTGGCACATGTATAGTCCCTTTATCAAATTTCAATATATGCTTTTTTAAGTATGTTCAAAATGACATTCACTATTGGTCAATTTAATATGCAATTTATAGGTTCACATCACCTATTGCAAATATGGCTCTGGTCACCCCCACCCCACCCCCACCCCCACCAAAACAAACACGAGGATTAAAAAAAAATGTGTTTTTGAAGTAAGTTTCTGATAAAGTTAGCGACTTTGATAAACTCATAATTAAAAGCCAGTAACTTTGATATGTAATTCTATTTCAAAAACTTTTTTTTTTTTTATGTCTTTTGAGCTAAATCTTTTGTAAACCTTTTCTTAAAGAGGGGGCTTTAATGAATAATAATAATAATAATAATAATAATAATAATAATAATAATAATAATAAATAGAAGAACAAGGAGAAGAGAGAGAGAGAGAGAGAGAGAGAGAGATGTACACTTTTCGTACTTGAATGCTTATGTCACAAACTTAATTAGTTTAATAATAAATAGCAAGACATTAAATAGGATCTTGCATGTAAGATTAATATTGCTCGAAACTAACTTTCTAACTCTCATTGCCAATCGAACACACCTTAAATAAGTTGCCGTTTATTTGCTAAAATACATGTTAATTATTATTGCCAAATGAACAAACCTTAAATAAGTTGCCGTTTATTTGCTAATATACATGCTAATTATTATTGCCAAATGAACAAACATTTAATAAGTTGTAGATTTTTTGCTAAAATACATGTTAATTATTATTGCCAAATGAACAAACTTTAAATAAGTTGTCATTTATTTGCTAAAATACATGTTAATTGTTATTGCCAATTGAACAAACCTTAAATAAGTTGTTGTTTATTTGCTAAAATACAATTTAACTATGACTGCCAAATGAACAAACCTTAAATAAGTTGTCGTTTTTTTTTTGCTATAATACATGTTAATTATTATTGCCAAATGAACAAACCTTAAATAAGTTGTTGTTTATTTTCTAAAATACATGTTGATTATTATTGCCAAATGAACAAACCTTAAATAAGTTACCGTTTATTTGCTAAAATACATGTTAATTATTATTGTCAAATGAACAAACCTTAAATAAGTTGTTGTTTATTAGCTAAAATACATGTTAAGTATCACTGCAAAATGAACAAACCTTAAATAAGTTACCGTTTATTTGCTAAAATACATGTTAATTATTATTGCCAAATGAACAAACCTTAAATAAGTTGTTGTTTATTTTCTAAAATACATGTTGATTATTATTGCCAAATGAACAAACCTTAAATAAGTTACCGTTTATTTGCTAAAATACATGTTAATTATTATTGTCAAATGAACAAACCTTAAATAAGTTGTTGTTTATTTTCTAAAATACATGTTGATTATTATTGCCAAATGAACAAACCTCAAATAAGTTACCGTTTACTTGCTAAAATGCATGCTAATTATTATTGCCAAAAGAACAAACCTTAAATAATTTGTCGTTTATTTGATAAAATGTATGTTAATTATTATTGCCAAATGAACAAACCTTAAATAAGTTGTCGTTTATTTTCTAAAATACATGTTGATTATTATTGCCAAATGAACAAACCTTAAATAAGTTACCGTTTATTTGCTAAAATACATGTTAATTATTATTGTCAAATGAACAAACCTTAAATAAGTTGTTGTTTATTAGCTAAAATACATGTTAAGTATCACTGCAAAATGAACAAACCTTAAATAAGTTACCGTTTATTTGTTAAAATACATGTTAATTATTATTGCCAATCGAACTAAGCTTAAATAAGTGGTTGTTTATTTGCTAAAACACAACTTAACTATCATTGCTAAATGAACAAACCTTAAATAAGTTGTTTATTTGTTAACATATATGTTAACTATCATTGCCAATTGAACCCACGTTAAATAAGTTGTAGTTTATTTGCAAAAATACTTGTTAACTATCATTGCCAACCGAACACACCTTAAATAAGTTGTTTATTTGCAAAAAATATATGTTAACTATCATTACCAACCGAACACATCTTAAATAAGTTGTTTATTCGCAAAAAATATGTTAACTATCATTACCAACCGAACACATCTTAAATAAGTTGTTTATTTGCAAAAAATATATGTTAACTATCATTACCAACCGAACACACCTTAAATAAGTTGTTTATTTGCAAAAAATATATGTTAACTATCATTACCAACCGAATACACCTTAAATAAGTTGTTTATTTGCAAAAAATATATGTTAACTATCATTACCAACCGAATACACCTTAAATAAGTTGTTTATTTGCAAAAAATATATGTTAACTATCATTACCAACCGAACACATTTTAAATAAGTTGTTTATTTGCAAAAAATATATGTTAACTATCATTACCAACCGAACACATTTTAAATAATTGCCGTTTATTTGCAAAAATACTTGTCAACTATCATTGCCAACCTAACACACCTTAAATAAGTTGTTTATTTGCAAAAAAATATATGTTAACTATCATTACCAACCGAACACAGCTAAAATAAGTTGTTTATTTGCAAAAAATATATGTTAACTATCATTACCAACCGAATACACCTTAAATAAGTTGTTTATTCGCAAAAAATATATGTTAATTATCATTGCCAACCGAACTCACCTTAAATAAGTTGTTTAATCGCAAAAAATTATATGCTAACTATCATTACCAACCGAACACATCTTAAATAAGTTGTTTATTTGCAAAAAATATATGTTAACTATCATTACCAACCGAACACAGCTTAAATAATTACCGTTTATTGCCAAAACAAGTTAATGACAGGTTGTATTCTGGATAATAAAAGTGCAGAAATATGCAAGTGGTTCTGGAAGAGGTTGTACGTTGAAGAAAGGCTCCAGGGATGTTTCAGAAACTCAGCAGAAATGTGGGAGTAATAAATAGCTTTGCGTAAAGAGAGACATTAACCTATTATTTTAAGTACATGCAATCATAAACAAATATTTACATTTATGAGAGTATTTTAATTTAATACCTTTCCAAGTGGTGATTTGTGTAAAGGGCTCATCGGGGAAAAAAGAAAAGAAAAGAAAAAATACACACACACGCATATATATATATATATATATATTACATACACACATATATATATATATGCGTGTGTGTGTGTATATGTATATATTTACATACATATATATATATATATATATGTGTGTGTGTGTGTATAAATATATATATATATATATATATATGTATATATATATATATATATATATATATATATATATATATATATATACACACAAAACCTGATATGAAAAGGAAAATAAGACTTATGACGGTTAGTTTAAGTCATTTGAAACTTACCGTCTGAAGACATGTCAAGGTAAATCACTGTTACACTCTCTCTCTCTCTCTCTCTCTCTCTCTCTCTCTCTCCTCTCTCTCTCTCTCTCTCTCTCTCTCTCTCCCTGTGGCATTCGTGCTATCTGATAATAATTAATCCCCTTTTATATTTTAATTGCACGCGCTTTTAATTCATTAATACGATTAGGCTTAACTGCTTACAAACACTAAAATAATGTTTTTTGTAAATTAATTAAAGGGAATGAGACTTACCAGCCCTGAAATAATTATTCGTTCTAAAAAAACAATAACAAAAAACAAGCCATGAGCTATATATAGCAGAGTATATTTGACCGCAGATAAAAACAATGATAAGCAGAACAAATAAGGACCTAAATACGGACTTGAATACTGACTTAAATAGGGACTAAATACGGACTTGGATACGGTCGTAAATACGGACTTAAATACGGACTTGAATACTGACTTAAATACGGACTTGAATACTGACTTGAATACGGTCGTAAATACGGACTTAAATACGGACTTGAATACTGACTTGAATACGGTCGTAAATACGGACTTGAATACGGTCGTAAATACGGACTTGAATACGGTCGTAAATACGGACTTGAATACGGTCGTAAATACGAACTAAATACGGTCCTAAATAAGGACCTTGATTAGGCTAAATACGGTCCTAAATACGGACATAGATTAGGCTAAATACGGACATAAATACGGACCTAGATTAGGCTAAATACGGTCCTAAATACGGACCTAGATTAGGCTAAATACAGTCCTAAATACGGACATAGATTAGGCTAAATACGGACCTAAATACGAACAAAACACGAAGCAAGGATAATTCAATCAAAATAAAGATAAAATAACTAAAAGACGAACAAACTAACGCAAAGGACCTGTTGCAATTTGTTTTCGATAGCGCTTGACTGTATCAACTAATTACGAGTGACGCAATAAATACGCAGTCGGTACGCAGTAACCGATTTCAACGGATTCCGAATATTTCGAGAGTGATGTCATCACCCCCTTTGATGCAAGCGTAATGAGAGAGGGATGGAAAGAGGGATGGGGAGAGAGAGACACGAGAGAGAGATTCGCGCGTAAACGCTGGACGGTTGCGCCACTTTTTGTACATGCGTTCGCTCAGTGACGAACCATTACCCTGTAAATTGTTTGTTGTAAGCAGTACTTGCAGATGAACAGTATGTGTATGTATATATAAACATACATATATATATATATATATATATGCGTCTGTGTGTGTGTTTGTGTGAATATGTATGTCTGTATGCACACGTGCGTATGTATATATTTGCGTACATAACATATATATATATATATATATATATAAATATATATATACATAATTATATATATACATACATAATTACATATATATATATATATATATATGTATATATACATAATTATATATATATATACTGTATATATATAGATATATATTATATATATATATATATACTGTATATATACATATATATACTGTATATATATACAGAATATATATATATATATATATATATATATCCATCCTTTCTGGGGGGTTGCGATTGCTGTTAGCGACCATGCGAAAACTCTCACCATCACCAATTCTCATTGGGCAGCGTGGTGATGAAAACTGACCAAACGCCGGATATGAATTGACATGTCTAGGGCCTTTATCCTGCAGTGGACTAGAAACGGCTGCATTTGTTGTTGTTGTATATAAACACATGTGTGTATTTAGAGTACATGTATCAAAAATAGATATGCATAACATTTTGATATTAATTTTACATATTCATAATCAGAATCAAGATTACGGTACAATATACAAAAATCATTTTGAATGTGAATACAATTTGGAATTTATCAAAATTCCGTCACATTTAAAACAAATTTACCATAGACTTGCATTAATCTTCACTTGAATAGTTCCTGCTTAAAAGGCCCTTCTCTCTCTCTCTCTCTCTCTCTCTCTCTCTCTCTCTCTCTCAACAAAATAAAATGTACGTGTATCTATGGTAATAAAAAGTAGAGATGCTACCGCTAGAGAGTTATTGGGTCCATTAACTGGCCAGAGAGTACTACACTGGATCCCTCTCTCTGGTTACGGCTCATTTTGTATTTGCCTACACATACACCGAATCGTCTGGCCTATTCTTTCCACATTCTCCTCTGTCCTCACACACCTGACAACACTGGGAATGCCAAACATTTTTCATTGCATGAGGGGATAACTACTGCAGTGCCATTGTTCAGTGGCTACTTTCCTCTTGGTAAGGGTAGAAGAGACTATAGCTAAGGTAAGCAGCTCTTCTAGGAGAAGGACACTCCAAAATCAAACCATTGTTCTCTAGTCTTGGATAGTGTCATAGCCTCTATACCATGGTCCTCCACTGTCTTGGGTTAGAATTCTCTTGCTTGAGGGTACACTCGGCACGCTGTTTACCTTATCTCTCTTCCTCCTGTTTGTTTTGAAGTTTTTATAGTTTATAAATAAAAAATCTAATTTAATGTTACTGTTCTTAAAATATTTTATTTTTATTATTTATTACTTCTGTTGTAGCTTATCTATTTCCTTATTTGCTTTCCTCACTGGGCTATTTTTCCCTGTTGGAGCCCTTGGGCTTATAGCATTTTGTTTTTCCAATTATGGGTTGTAGCTTGGCTATTAATAATAATAATAATAATAATAATAATAATAATAATAATAATCTCTTAAAATGCCCTTTAGATGGTATAATTGAACAATTGTTTATGGTTCATTATCAATAGATGCCGGCTTTTTTTTTTTAATCAGGAATAAGGTTTAAGTAACCACCGGCTGATTTTAGATTCGTGATCAGTATTTAGTAGAATACAGATCTCTCTCTCTCTCTCTCTCTCTCTCTCTCTCTCTCACGCATATATATATATATGTATATATATATATGTATATATATATATATATGTGTGTGTGTGTGTATATGTGTATATATACATATATATATATATATATATATTATATATATATATCATCAGCTATTACAGTCCATTTTATATTTGTATATATATATATATATATATGTGTGTGTGTGTATACATACATACATATATATACATATATATATATATATATATATGTGTGTGTGTGTGTGTATACATACATACATATATATACATATATATATATATATATATATACATATGTATACACACACACTATGTATGTATGACATACACACAGTACATAAATTTTATATACAATACATATAACACATGCATATACAAATATACACACATAAACACTTAAATTAACATTCCACCTTACATAAACATACCATTATCACCAATTTCTTTCCCTCGAATTTATGTAACTGTGTTAACTGCTCATTCTACAGTGTGGACAAACATTCTCTCTCTCTCTCTCTCTCTCTCTCTCTCTCTCTCTCTCTCTCTCTCTAACACAAACTCACTACACACTAACACAAGCATTACGTGAATGCAATCCAGGCCACGGAGTCATTGTCATCATTAGCAGGAAGAAGACATTTCTACCATTTTCAATCTGTGGCCTCAGAGCAAGAGAGGGGCGTAACCCACAATGATAGCGAGTGGGTTCACTTATCCGCCCACCTTTCGACCACGCCACAGGAAATAACTGATAAGATTAGTAATGTTTCTCTGGTAATCCCACCTACTTTATAGCTCGCTCTCTCTCTCTCTCTCTCTCTCTCTCTCTCTCTCGTGTCTGTGGGCGACCCGCATGAAATCTCTCCGTCGTAGCTGGAGATATGCAGTTTGTTCTCTTTGTTGTTCTTAATTTAATCTTTTTTTGTGCTTGCCTTTACAAATGCACATGAAAGATTTCAACGCTTTATTTTCATAACATTCTAATGATGAATGCTAACAATGTTTGTGTTTACTACTGGTATCGTTTACGATGTAACATAAGCATATATATATGTATATACATATACATATATATATATATATATATATATATGTGTGTGTGTGTGTGTGTTGTGAATTCATGTCAAGATAGACGACAACACAGACGATGGCTAAGTTAGAATAATCACATAATTGACGAAAAAAGATTGGTGATATTTCTAAATACCTTTTATTGTTTATAATCTCTCGGTTTCTTCCTGTCTAAAAGTGAATAGTTTCCACACACATACAGACACACACATACATACATATACATATACATATATATATATATATATATATATAGGTGCCAGTTTAGTATGTGGCCTACATTTCGAATATGGCCTACGAAATTCTATGTTTTAGTATGTGGCCTAACCTAACCTAACCTAACAAGCCAGGTATGCCACATGCTAAACCATAATAAAAAAAAGGTAGGCCATATACTAAACTGGCACCTATATATATATATATATATATATGTGTGTGTGTGTGTGTGTGTGTGTGTATTTGTATATCTATCTATAAACACACTTATACATATTTATATATAAATATATCAATAATAAAAATCACAATAGTTTAAAGGTCCCCAACAAGATCCACAATTTACTGTTCGTACACTTGCACCTCCAAGTATTCCGACCTTCACCCCTCCCTCCCATGAAATATCTCCCCCCCCCCCTCATATTTCCACCACCCACTGAAATGCCCTCTCATGCCCTCCCCCCACACCCCCACACTTCGCCCGCTTTCTCGAAGAACCAGATGCTCCGCGTTCAGCTCCATTTTGAGGCAATTTGGAGCAACGACTCCGAGTTTAACGTCCCGGTGATAAGTAAGATAATTAAATCTTAAGATATCGGGTCTCCTGTACAATTAAAAGGTTTACAGGGTGGGAATTGTAATTAGAAGTGTACAGGAGGTCAGAGAGAGAGAGAGAGAGAGAGAGAGAGAGAGAGAGAGGGTTTGGGGCCAGTGTCGTGGGTTCAAGTGAAAGTAGAATATACGAATGAGTAAGATTTGTGTCAAAAGAAGTCTGGTAGATCATTGACATCTGTTTTAATTTCTATTTTGCTTTCGTTTTTGGCAGTCAAAGAGTTCGCTTCGGTCGTCGATAATGTTTTGGGGGGTTCTAAATTCAAGGCCTCTTTGAATACAAAGTGACTTGGACATAGCCTATACAAGATCTAAGCATGTTTGGGATTACAGTAGGTACCCTTCTAACGATATACCCACTGGAATACATACGTTCTGCATGTATGTATGAATGCATGTATATATTAGATTATCATATTCCCGTATGTTTGTATGTATGCATTAGATCGTCTTATTTCCGTATGTATGTATGTACTGTATGTATTAAATCGTCTTACTTCCGTGTGTATGTATGTATGTATGTATGTATGTATTAGATCCTCTTATTCCTGTATGTATGTATATATGTAGTAGATCGTCTTATTTCCTTATGTATGTATGTATGTATGTATGTATGTATTAGATCCTCTTATTCCCGTATGTATGTATGTATGTATTAGATCGTCTTATTTCCGTATGTATGTATGTATGTATGTCCGTATGTATGTATGTATGTATGTATGTATGTATTAGATCGTCTTATTCCCGTATGTATGTATTAGATCGTGTTATTTCCGTTTGTATGAATGTATTAGATCGTCTTATTTCCGTATGCATGTATGTAGGTATGTATGTATGTATGTATGTATTAGATTATCTTATTTCCGTATCGAATCAAGTTATTTAGATTCACAGATAGATTTATTTGGGAAAACTGGCGTCGCAATCCCTAAATCTATATCAAATTATTCACGAACTTGACCTCTAACTTAAGTTTACTGGATCTTTATTTTGACGAGAAAAAAACGTCATCAACAAAATAAAATTCAATTAAAATGGATCCTTATATTCATAGAAATAATTGTATTAGGGGACCATTTGACACAGTCCTCAGTCAAATAAGGTATTTTTTATTATGGATTTGTGTGAAAGGAAAATAAGGATATTGATTTTATAGTTTTAAATTTCGTAAATAAATGCAAGATCGTGTACATATCAATACGTCTATCATAAAGATTTGGTCGGAAAACAACAATATATGAAAATAAGTTTGTTCGTGTATGTAAATAAATATATATATATATATATATATATATAATATATATATATATATATATATACATATATATAGTAACGGATATATACAGATAAAAATCTTGTGGTAGCCTATTGCAAACGTCACTGTCTAGCAATCTGCTGGACGGGAGTTCGAGAAAAGGTCAATCTCGATAGCTTCTAGTAGTGTCTGCAACCTCACCATCCTTGTGAGCAAGGGACAGAGGGTTAGGGGGAGCCTATAGCTCTACCTGCTGAGTACAGCAGCCATTGCCTGGCCTTCCATGGCCATAGCTTAAGGAAGAGGAACTTGGGTTTTGATTATATGTGTATATATATATATACCTATCTATATATACAGTATATATATAAATATATATATATATATATATATATATATAGTCCTTCTAAAAGACATTATACTGTTCCTTGCCTCTACCATTCATATTAGACCTTTAAACCTTTGACAGAAATTTTCCTAAAAAGAGTTTACATACACACGCAAATAAATTCACCTGTATGAAACATATCTTTCAATAAACGAGTACAGACAAATCATGTGGTAAATCCAGAAGAAAACATTGCAGGTATTGATTTGCCATTCCATATTCATGAGCAACGCCGAAGGAAACAGGAAATTCTAGAAAGTCCTGCCTTGGCTGACCGGTTAAGAATCTATACCTGGCGCCGTGCATATCACAAAGGCAACCGTCTGCTATCAGCTTTGTATTCGCGTTGCCAATCACTTATCTTTCGTCGTGAGTAAAGGTTAAGATGTGTACATAGAATGTCATTTGGAAGGTGTTTTTAACCCACTCTTCCTTGTTATCTTTCTGTCTACCTATTTTTTTTTTCTTGGATATTTGTACAACTTTTTTAACTTCGTTGAATTCAATTTACCTTCTAATGTGAAATTTTCGAGGAAAAAAAATTAAATTCTATATATAGGGCTTAATTGTGTCGTAAAATTTCTTGATAATAATAATAATAATAATAATAATAATAATAATAATAATAATAATAATTTTTAAGACAAAAATAAAGTATTCGGATGAACTCGTGACAGAATTGAATGCAATATTTATATGTACACGCACACATGTGTGTGTGCGTGTGTGAGTGTGTGTGTGTGTGTATATACGTGATACTTTCCATATGAGCTCAATTGTGCACCTCATACCCCACATGTGTAATATACGATAAATACATTTAATTCGTTTAACTGCATAAATAATTAAATAACCTATCAATATATTTACGTTACGAGAATACATAATGAAGTTATTTAATTATAATATTACAGTGAACGGTTTACGCATGCGCCAGAGTGCATACACCGCTAATTACTAGGCAGGCAGTTAATTCTAATAGCCAGGCCTTCTCCATCATGAGGCTCAATACTACACAGTATTCTAGAAGTTTTATTCCAGCTGTGACCAAGTTGTGGAATGATCTTCCTAATAGGGTAGTTGAATCAGTAGAACTTCAAAAGTTCAAAGTTGGAGCAAATGTTTTTATGTTGACCAGGCAGACATAAGTCTTTTTATAGTTTATATATGACATATCTGTTTTTGACGTTGTTAATAGTTTAAATAGGACATATCTGTTTTAACGTTGTTACTGTTCTAGAATGATTAATTGTTAATTTATTCTCATCATTTATTTATTTCCTTATTTCCTTTCCTCACTTGGCTATTTTCCCCCATTGGAGCCCTTGGGCTTATAGTATCTTGCTTTTCCAACTAGGGTTGTAGCTTGGCTAGTAATAATAATAATAATAATAATAATAATAATTCATACTGTATCACAAAATTTTGTGTATCAGCGGCGTAATTTCATAAAGCCACTTTAAGCATTTGTGATAAATCAGGTCATTCATTTAAATCTATTAACATAAGCGACCCTGCTTCAGCGCAGCGACCTCATTGTTGATACTTATTCCAGGCGGTTCAGTTTTCTTCAGTTAATTGCATCAGATTGCTAACTTGTTTTATTTGTTTTATTTATAGTAAGAGATCTATGGAGATTATATATTTAACTAATTGAATTAATCACTATAAATTTCATCCTTTCACAGCTTTGAGTTCTAAAAAGGATAAAAACAAAATAAAAATGTCTTAATCGCTAGATCAAATTACAAATTGCAAAGTTGAAGAATAGCTCACTCGAGCATACTATTCTATCTTGTTTCTCTTCCTCTCGTTATTTTCAAGTTTTTATACTTTATATATGAAAGAATTATTCTAATATTTTTGTTCTTAAACTTCTCTTGTAGCTTTTCCTTACTTCCTTTCCTCACTGGGCTATTTTCCCTGTTGGAGCCCTTGGGCTTATAGCATTCCGCTTTTTCACCTAGGGTTGTAGCTTAGCAAATAATAATAATAATAATAATAATAATAATAATAATAATAGGGCTTTCAATTTAAGCAGCCCATACAAAAAAAAAACTCAATCCCTAATTAAAATAACTCATTGAATTCACATCTTTGCAATTTCAGGCCCTGCTAGACATCCCTCTCTCTCTCTCTCTCTCTCTCTCTCTCTCTCTCTCTCTCAAGTCATAACTACATACGAGTATTTGACCAACTCTATTTCTTATTTTTTCTATGTCGTCCATCTACTTCAATAAGCTCTCTCTCTCTCTCTCTCTCTCTCTCTCTCTCTCTCTCTCTTTAAATCCCGTTAAAATAAAATTAACTTGACTTCCTTTAAATGTTGAAGTGCCAGAGGGACTTTCCATGTACTTACCATCGGTGTGCAAATAGCTAGAGGAGTCTTCTTGTTACATTGTTCGAGTGAAAGTGTTTGGCTTCGTTAAGAAAAGGTTTTGCATTACGCTAAATATTTGGTTTTCCAAGGACATCAGTTATTGACAAGTTATTGCCATCATTAGATGGCAGAAGCCACAATATTACCATGCATGTAAGTGTACACGAATATCCTTTGATCTATGTTTTACTTATTATTATTATTATTATTATTATTATTATTATTATTATCATTCTTTTTACTTGCTAAGCTACAACCCTGGTCGGAATAGCAGGATGCTATTAGCCCGGGGGCTCCAACAGGGAAAATAGCCCAGTGAGGAAAGGAAACAGGAAAATTAAAATATTCTAAGAACAGTTACAGCATTAAAATAAATATTTCCTATATAAACTATAAAAATTTTAACAAAACAAGTGGTAGAGAAATAAGATAGAATAGTGCGACCGAGTGTACCCTCAAGCAAGAGAACTCTAACCCAAGACAGTGGAAGACCGTGGTACAGAGGCTATGGCACTACCCAATACTAGAGAACAATGGAGTAAAAGCAAGATTAATTCTAGTGATTCATGGGCAGGCTATATACCTTATCGTGGTGAAAGGGTTCTTGTATCGCCATTATAGGCAAAGCTGTACTAGTCAGGGTTACTCATACTAGGTTGGTTCGCTATGAGCAGTTGGTCAGCGTGGGTATGAAAATTGGCCGAACCCCAGACATGAATAAAGACATGTCTGAGGCCTTTGTCTTACAGTGGACTAGAAAAGGCTGCATTTGTTGTTGTTGTTGTTGTTGTTATTGTTGTATTTGCTTAGCTAACTTTTCACAATAATGAATGTTAACCTCTTGATAATAACACCTTCAGAACCGAAGCTAGGAAAATTATAAGAGAATTATTTCATGAATCATAAAATGACTGTCTGAGATTATGTAGGAAATAAATAAAGGTAAATTACCATCTTCGATAACAGTGATTAAAATAACGTTGAGTCATTCAGTAGAGATATAATTATCTGTTATCTGTATTAGATCAAAACAATCGCAAGATATGCTATGACTCTCACAGTATCTAAAAACCACAAAGTTTCATATACCTAGAGAGAGAGAGAGAGAGAGAGAGAGAGAGAGAGAGAGAGAGCAACCAAAGTCGATAATAATACATTTGTTACCTGTAAATGAGTACCTGTAACGAGCATTGTTTCTTACGAAACTATTTTTCAAGCTTCCATTACAATATATATATATATATATATATATATATATATATATATATATATATATATATGTATATATATGTGTGTGTGTGTATATATATGTATATATATATATATATATATATATATCAAATATGAACTTTTATTCTATAACTAGGCTAATTTCTTCTGACTCAATCGAAATACCTTGTAATATATTTGAGAAGTTGAAAAAACCGAAAGGAAGAGCTGATTAGCTTACAAGACGAGATGCTAAAATAATAGGTTGAATGTACAATTGAGTGACTGGCCATGGGCTGTAAGGTAAATCTCGATGAAGGAAAAGCACCAAGAATATGGCAGAAAGGAAGAAAGGCTTATTTTGTATAGATATTATTTGGACATAATATTACTCTGCGTGGTTATGAAGATCTCTGGAATTGATTTGTTACTCTTATTACTTATAATCTTTCGCCCTTAAGAGACTAGTGGTCACTTCCAAAGTTCTTGATTCATCTACCTTTTGCTTGTTTCCTTCGGGTCTGGTCAAGTAAAAGAGAGCAGGGATTGATAACGGAATTATGAAGGTGTATAATGCGCCTTATAATGCAGGTGTTTCTATATATCGTTTTTCAAGAGCAAATATAGTGATAACTTCAATTTTTTTTCTTTTTTATTCCGGATCTACTTGATTTCTATTTTCTGCAGGAAAACGTTATAATTTTTCAAAGCATCAATCTTGCGTTTAATTCACTTTCACATTTATACGTTTTAAATTTTTACAAAGCATTATACATCTTTTACAGAGGAAATGACATAGCTCACAATAAGAGTTACATCAAATTAATCCAAACTTTAACTTTTAGATTGTTATACGGCAGTTAAGCTTTGCCTATTTACAAGAGCTCTTCGCTTCCTCATTTAGCATATTTCGTTTTGCCATTGTCATACTGTGATTATCCATTTCCTTCGATTACGATGAAATTGGTACGCGCATTCCTATCCATAATATGAGACGTCAATTTCACCCATCAAAGAGAAATGAAGAACGTGACCCAAAAGAGAATTAGTTGAAGCAAACGTTTCCTTTCCGTGATTAAGTCGGAAACGTTATTAATTGGCAATCTTCTGAAGACCAGTTAACCGAGGAATGAGACTTTCACATTTATTAGTTTAAAGGTCGCTCATGAATGGTAGGGGCAAGGGACAGTGACATTAGTGCCCTAGAGACTGACCATATAGCCTATACGTATGATCAGCGCCCAAGCCTCCTCCCCAACAAAGCTAGGACCAAGGAGGGCCAGGAAATGGCTGTTGATGACTCATCAGATAGACCTGTAAGCTCCCCGAAACCAGCCATCCTTAGCTCACAAGGATGGTGAGGTTGCAGCGACCAAAGATACCGACGAATTTCACCGGCAAAGCAGTCTGGCGTTCCCCAGTCAGGGACGTTACCACATCAGCAACCACAATAATGAAATTCATAAAGAAATTGAATGCCAAAATATGATGTTCCATATGATGGGAATTCAAGAACAAAATACAGTTGTATTACTTTATACATCTATTGTATACTAAAGTGGCCATACAATTAGCAAGTCCAGATTGCGATATAGGAACACACCTTGCAAATTTCTCTTGATTTCTCTTACACTTTCATGCATTTGGGATCCCACAAAGTTCAGGGGCTTTATGACCTATTGCATTTTGACGTGGTGATTTCTTTGTTGGTGCTTGAGCAGAAATGAATAATACTTTTCAACATGAGTTCCTGAGTAAAAACTTGAACGTATCAATCTTACTTACTGATCTCTATTATTCTTATCTATCACATTCACATTTAAAAATATGAAACCAATTTTAGCAGTCTATTCCCAAAATTACCTTAATTTTAGTATTTTATTTCACTAATTATATAAAATATTATTCCATTTTATTCCATTTGCATTTTTTTCTACATGAAAAAAAAAAATCTAAGAGAACTGCTACAAATCGTGTTAACACGAGGATGGTTACAGTTGGTTTTAAATTATTGGAACCACAATATATGTCTACTGTAGGTTCAAGAGCCTTTAAATATGCGGGCCCGAGAATAGACAATAAGCTCCCACTAGACATCCGAAAGATTGAAGATATTAAAACTTTCAAGAGGAAACTGAAGACTTTCTTGTTCTGCGAGTGCTTCGATGGGGTCGATTTAACAATAAACGAGCAATATGCGGTGTGAAATGTTGAATGCTTTCGAACGAACATGATAAAATGACTATGGAGGTCATGTAGAGAGTAGGGTTCCCCTGCTGTATAGGACCAGAAAAGCACCCCTTAAAATAAAAATAAAGTATTTAACAAAAATTCCACTTTGGTATTGTTCTCATTCATAAGGACTATCATGTCAATTGCTATAAATTGATATTAGAACCAACGACTTCCCTCTAAAAATCGTGGGTAGTTCTTTACCTCCAATGTTACAAATAATTCTCTGATAATACAAGTGAAGCTTTGCATGTGCAATTGCTTCCCAAGATTCTGTCATAGTATAAAGGATTCAAGTACCAGAAAGTACTTTATTCAAGGGCGTATGTTTGCAGTGATTACTTGATAGTTGTTAAGTAAGGTTCTTAAGTAAAGGTGTTGAGTAAAGTTCTCCTGAATTTCTAGCAACGAATGAAAGGATGTTTATGCGTTTGGGATATTCTTCTACCTATTTCAGGATTAACACGATTCTGTATACCTCTTATAAAGTAAACATTCAGAATTATATTACTGACAAAACATTTCTGAGAAGGTAAATGTTCTCAGTTAAAATGATTTGCAAACAACATTTTATGAATGTAAAGGATGTGTGTATCATACATGCGATCTTATCTATAAATATCAATAAGGAATAATTTTCAAAAACTTTTTGGTTTATGATGCAGAAAATTCAACAACCTGGATCTAGATGGACACAGCTCAATCGGTTTACAATGGCATACAAAATAAAGTTTTATTTTTATTTTAATACGCCTAAGACTTTTCTTCACTCATACAAATAAGAATTATTAGCAATATACAAGCATAAATTGTATATTTTTCTTTACACGACAACTCGTAAACCGACTAATGAAATAAGATTTCTCTTGCTTGAGGGTACACTCAGGCATATTTTTCAACGTTTCCTTATTTCCTTTCCTCGCGGGGCTATTTTTCCTGTTAAGCCCTTGGGCTTATAGAATCCTTCTTTCCCAATTAGGGTTGTAGCTTAGCTTATAATAATAATAATAATAATAATAATAATAATAATAATAATAATAATAATAATTATAATAACAATAATAATAATAATAATAATAACAGTTTTAAAAACTGACTAAGGAATGTTCATCGAGATACAGATTCAACTAAAGAATTATCCATAAGATCCGATAACTGAATGACTCCAATGACCCAAACCCTATCATAAGAGGGGTCATCGAGGTCTAGATTTTCTAAGATCCAGATCCACGAGACACAGAAACCTCTTGAAATCATTCATGAGATCCAGATGCTAAATAATTAATGATTCCTGGGATCCAGAAACAACTTCCAAAATGATCCTGAAAACCAGAAACCATTGAGAATCCTTCATGAGATCCAAACACTAAATAATGAATTATCCCTCGGATTCAGAAACAACTTGAAGAATGACCCCTTTAAATCCAGAAACTACTTAAAATCATTCATAAGATCCAGATACTAAATAATGAATAATTCCTGAGATCCAGAAACCGCCAAAAGTATGACCCCTTAAATCCAGAAACCCCTTAAAATCATTCATATCGATCTAGACATTAAATAATGAATGATTCCTGAGATCCAGAAACCACCAAAAGAATGATCCCTTGAATCCAAAAACCCCTTAAAATCATTCATGAGATCCAGACACTAAATAATGAATATTCCTGAGATCCAAAAACCACCAAAATAATTGCCCCTTAAATCCAGAAACCACCAAAATAATTGCCCCTTAAATCCAGAAACTCTTTAAAACCATTCAAAAGATCCGGACGCTAAATAATGATATTCCTGAGATCCAGAAACCACCAAAAGAATGACCGCTTAAATCCAGAAACCCCTTACAATCATTCATGAGATCCAGATACTAAATAATGAATGATTCCTGAGATCCAGAAACCACCAACAGAATGACCCCTTAAATCCAGAAACCCCTTAAAATCATTCATGAGATCCAGACACTAAATAATGAATGATTCCTGAGATCCAGAAACCACCAAAAGAATTACCCCTTAAAACCAAAAATCCCTTAAAATCGTTCATGAGATCCAGACACTAAATAATGAATGATTCCTGAGATCCATAAACCACCAAAAGAATTACCCCTTAATTCCAAAAACCCCTTAAAATCATTCATGAGATCCAGACACTAAATAATGAATAATTCCATGAGATCCAGAAACCACCAAAAGAATTAACGTTTAAATCCAAAAAAAACCCTTAAAATTGTTCATGAGATCCGGACACTAAATAATGAATGATTCCTGAGATCCAGAAACCACTTAAAGAATGACCCCTTAAATCCAGAAACCCCGTACAATCATACATCAGATCCAGACTCTAAATAATGAATGATTCCTGAGATCTAGACACCACCTAAAGAATGACCCCTTAAATCCAGAAACCCCTTAAAATCATTCATGAGATCCAGACACTAAATAATGAATAATTCCTGAGATCCAGAAACCACTTAAAGAATGACCCCTTAAATCCAGAAACCCCTTACAATCATTCATGAGATCCAGACACTAAATAAAGAATGACCCTTTAAATCCAGAAACCCCTTAAAATCATTCATGAGATCCAGACACTAAATAATAAATAATTCCTGAGATCCAGAAACCACCAAAAGAATTAACGTTTAAATCCAGAAACCCCTTACAATCATTCATGAGATCCAGACACTAAATAATGAATGACCCTTTAAATTCAAAAAACCCTTAAAATCATTCATGAGATCCCGACACTAAATAATGAATAATTCCATGAGATCCAGAAACCACCAAAAGAATTAACGTTTAAATCCAAAAAACCCTTAAAATCATTCATGAAATCCAAATACTACACGAATTACCCCTGGGATCCAGAAAACCACCCAAAGGCATCCACTGACGACGGCCGACCAAAGGCCGTGACAGATGACTCACGGCGCCTGAGTGAATCACGAGGCAACATCCATTGAGAATTAAACCTGCAACAGGTGAGTCACCGGAGACGGTGAGTTCGAGTACAGCTGCCGTGTCTCACGGTTACTCACGGCTAGACAGTGGTGAGTAAACTGTTGCGTTCTTACTCATTTTTATCCCTTTTTACGTAGCTTGGCGTTCAATGTTGCTTATACACGATTGAGTGGCGGAAGAAATTATTGGTTAATATCGTCTGCCAAGGGCGTCGTTAATCAATGCAAAAAACGCTTTATTATGAGTCATATTCGTCCTCGCATTTAACCATATCTTATTTTATGGAGTGGTAGTACGGAAAACAGAGGCGCGTACGCACGCGTTACACACACACTCGCACGCACGCGCGCGCGCACACACACACACACATATATATATATATATATATATATATATATATATATATATATATATATATATATATATATATATACAACAAATGCATCCATTTCATGTCCACTACAATAAAAATGTCTCAGAAATGTCAATCCATGTCTAAGGTTTGGCTAGTTTTCATCACGACGCTGTCCAGTGGGGACCGGTGACAATGGAAGATTTTCCTCTGATCACTCACAGCAAACCAACCTAGTATGGATGGCCCTAACTAGTAGGAGATACACAAAACCTTTCACCTCGATAAGGGATATATATATATATATATATATATATATATATATATATATATATATATATATATATATATTGTGTATGATTGTTACCCCACTTTACTATAAGCAACAGATAAAATAAAACAAAGCAAAGCACATTTTATCTCTACTCTCAAGATAAGAAATAAGTTACGAATAGTAATAATAACGCTAGTCTTCATAAATCAAGTTCAAATATCTATTCTACTTCATAAAACGTCACTTGTTCTTTTATGCATAAAAAAAAAACTTCTAAATAGTTCAAACTTCTTCACGAAAATAGAAAAAAAAATTGGTTTATTTTCTCCAAAGTCATTCAACCATTCATTCACCCGCTTTTCTCTTAGAGCACACTATTCTATTTTATTTCTCTTCCTCTTGTTATTTTGAAGTTTTTATTGTTTATATATGATCAATTTATCTAATGTTGTTATTATTTTCAAACTTCTCTTGTAGTATATTTCCTTATTTCCTTTCCTCACCGAGTTATTTTCCCAGTTGGACCCCTTGGGCTTATAGCATCCTGCTTTTCCAACTAGGGTTGTAGCTTAGCAAGTAATAATAATAATAATAATAATAATAATAATAATAATAATAATAATAATAAGATATTTCCCCCTTCATCAAACTTTCCTTTATCCTTTCCAACTCTTATTATCTTTAAGCTTGAATCTTACCATCTCACATCTCTATAATCTCATCCTTTCTGCTATTCTCCGTTACTCCTTATTTCTTCCTCCGTTATCTTCTACTTCCGCTTTTCTATTTTTCTTCTCTTTTCTTCCTTCATCTTCTTTCTTGCTTTGCTTTTCTCTCATTTTCATTATTTTTTTTTTTCATTTTGAACAACCTCCCACTCATTCGCCATTTCCTCCCTTCCAATTTTTCCTTATCAATTCTTTCCTCTCTTTTTTCTTATACATCCAATTATTTCCTTCTCCATTCTTCCAGTTTCCTTATTTTTTTCCATTTTAAGCAACAACCCCCCCCCCATCGCCCTTACCTCTCTAAATTTGTTCCTTCTTAGTTACTTCCTCTCTCCTTTTTCCCAATCGCCCCTTTATTTCCTTCTCCGTTCTCCAATTTTCCTTACTTCCATCCCCTCTATTTTTCCTTCATACCTCCTCCTCAATCCTTTCATTGTACCCTCCTTCCTTTCACCTTTCTCCATCCATCCATCTCTACCTCCATCAATTCTTTCCATTCCCCACTAATTTCCCTTTCCTATTTCCACAAAGCGCATCCAGGTGGCAGCACTGCAGTCACGATCTCTCTCTTTCTCTCTCTCTCAGTTCAGGAGTCATTAACACTGCGACGAACCTGAAATGATGACGTCGACCCCTTTGCGTGTTTCCGAATGACCTTAATGGCTCCATCCGTAGGAAATTAGCCTCTTCCCATCATCACAGATAGGAGCACATAGCCCTACCACCCTCAACCACAACCCAAGGGGTTCCCTTGCCACCCTCAACCACAACCCAGGGGTTTCCTTGCCAACAAAAACCCAATTCCGACCCTTTTCATCTCTTCCGACCTTGTTTTCCCCCGGGTCAAATTCCTTCCGATGAAATTAATGATTGATTGGCTGCTTGCTTGCGAGGTATATTTTCGATCTTTTACCATTGTGAATTTGAATCAAACTTAGTAAGGTAGAATAGACTCTTTAGCTATGGAAAGCAGCTCTTCTAGGAGAAGGACAATCCATTATTATTATTATTATTATTATTATTATCATTATTATTATTATTATCATTAAATGCAAAGCTACAACCCTAGTTGGAAAAGCAGGATGCCATACGCCCAGGGGGCCCCAACAGGGAAAATAGCCCAGTGAGGAAAGGAAACAAGGAAAAATAAAACATTTTAAGAATAGTAACATTAAAATAAATAATTCCTATATAAACTATAAAAACTTTAACAAAACAAGAGGAAGAGAAACTAGTTAGAATAGTGTGCCCGAGTGTACCCTCAAGCAAGAGAACTCTAACCAAAGACAGTGGAAGACCATGGTACAGAGGCAATGGCACTACCCAAGACCAGAGAACAATGGTTTGAATTTGGAGTGTCCTTCCAAAATCAAACCATTGTTCTCTAGTCTTGGGTAGTGCCATAACCTCTGTACCATGGCCTTCCACTGTCTTGAGGTAGAGTTCTCTTGTTTGTGGTGCACTCAGGTACACTATTCTATCTCATTTCTTTTCCTCTTGCTTGAAGTTTTTATAGTATATATATATAAAAGATCTAGTTTAATGTTGTTACTTTTCTTAAAATACTTTATTGTAATTTCTCATTGGTTCTCTTGTGCTTTATTTTTTACCTTGTTTCCTTTCCTCACTGGGCTATATTTTCCTGTTGGAACCATAGGGCTTGTAGCATCTTGCTTTTTCAATATGGGTTGTAGCTTAGCTCGTAATAATAATAATAATAATAATAATAATAATAATAATAATGATAATAATAATAAAGTTTCCTGTCCGAAAAACAACAACAACCACAAGGTCGATGAATAGAGTGTAATTCACACGAGTGTTTTTATTGCATACTTTGATTTCCGGGATCATTTTACTTATATTTTTCCCTTTGCGTATAGTTTCCATGAAAGACAAAACATGTATGAGTAAATAATGTGTAAGTGAATAGAGAGATTACAGAAAATGTGTTCTCGAATTTTATATCAGTTGAATAATTCACCATATTCATCCATATTGGATTTAACATGAAAATCCCGTCACGATGGTTTCGTTTTACACAACACACACATACACACACACACACACACACACACACACACACACACACATATATATATATATATATATATATATATATATATATATATATATCCATACATATAAATGCATGTACATACGTGTGTGTATATATATTGTATAAACACATTCATGTATATATGTGCATATATATATATATATATATATATATATGACTACATATGTACAAATTCAAATACACACACGCACGTAATACATATATATATACATATATATATATATATATATATATATATATATATATATATATATATATATATATATGTAATATATATATATATATATATATGTATATAATATGTATATATATATGTATATAATATGTATATATATATATATATATATATATATATATATATATATATATATGTGTGTGTGTGTGTGTGTGTGTGTGCATGTGTAGGCACGGGCATGTATACTTTCCAGCTCTTGTGAATAATAACGAATTGGTTTCGAACTATTTACACAATGATAAGAATATGTCTACATTCTGAAAGTGTTCTGGAGATTAAACCCTGACTTCCTGACCCTTCAGAAAAGTGACTCAAAGTTCTGGAAACACTTTGGTATCCATTTTTTTTTCCAGAATGTGAAAGGAGGAAAGACAGTCCAGAGACATAATTCCAGTTCTCACAGATTAATCCAATAAAATTGGCTCTGCAATATTAAGTTAATGCGATTTTCCAAAATGGCTCGAAATCAGAAAATAGAAAGAGCCAGATAGACTCTCAGAGGCAAGTTTCCAGGTCTGGCTAATTGGTTTTCCAGTTCTTTTCCGAATTACCAATTCGAAATCTCATTTTAACTTTCCCAGGAGAATTTCCGAGGTCGGCAACTTCCGTGTCTAAGTTTCGTGAGACCCAAATGCTTATGGACTGATAAATATCAATGGCATTGAAAATGACAGCTAATTAGTTAAGCTACCAACATAGTTCGAAAAGCAGGATGTTATTAGCACAACGGCTCCAACAGGGAAAATAGCTTAATGGGGAGAGGATATAAGCAAATGGATAGAATAGCGTGCCTTAGTGCACCCTCCAGCACGAGAACGCTAACCAAGGTCATTGGAAGACCATGGTATAGAGGCTATGGCACTACCCAAGACTAGAGAACAGTGGTTTGATTTTGGAGTGTTACAATAGCTGCTTACTTCTAAACGTCATCTGATAGATATTACCATTACAATAAAATAATGTGGTAATAGCTTCCTATCCATTAATAATGAGAAGAACAACGAAAACTATATACTACATTAAATCAAACACACGTATCTTGAATAATAATAGGAATTAATTCTCAGGCTTTAAGAGCTTGGAAGCTACGTAGCTCTGAGCGTGTCATTGCATCTGTCAACTTATTAAAGATTCTTTAACTTGTAATAAATGATTACTTATCACCTGCACTATGACGAAATAAAATTATTCCGTTGCACTGATGCCTCGTGACCTTCAACCCATGACATCTCTCTCTCTCTCTCTCTCTCTCTCTCTCCAAGACTGAAAGATGCAAAATACACCGGAAGATGCATTAGCAACTCTCTGGTGGATATACGAGGTGCCTCACACTGAGGGACCTGGGGGAACCCAAACATAGAATAAGGCAAGAAGGTAAGGTAAGGCGCTCTCTCTCTCTCTCTCTCTCTCTCTCTCTCTCTCTCTCTCTCTCTCTCTCTCTCTCCAAGACTGGAAGATGCAAAATACACCGGAAGATGCATTAGCAACTCTCTGGTGGATATACGAGGTGCCTCACACTGAGGGACCTGGGGGAACCCAAACATAGAATAAGGCAATAAGGTAAGGTAAGGCTCTCTCTCTCTCTCTCTCTCTCTCTCTCTCTCTCTCTCTCTCTCTCTCTCCCTGTATAACATTATAACGCACAGACACAGGTAAGTGGCAGGGTGGCTTAAATATAGTGATAGGAGAGAATCTAGTGATGTGGAATAGGAGAGAGAGAGAGAGAGAGATCTAGTGTAATCTTTATGCCAAATGTGTCAAAGAATTATACGAGGGATGAGTTGTCCTAGAAAAAAAAAAACAGAACAAAAATGTTGATGAATAAATGTATTTAAAAACAATAAGTCCAAGAATAGAATGACAGATGAAGATACTGTATTTTTGTATTCAGTGAATACTGAGGTAGAGGCTGCAGAGAAGATTTGCAATGATTTTGTAAAAAATAGAAAATAAAAATTCGCGCACCCATGATGTTATGACTACCTGTGTCTAAGAAAACAGTAAATGGCTTGTCTTGAGTTAAGAGGTTGTTTTTATTGGGCTGTGTGAACCGGTCACTAAGGAAGATAGAGTAATCATTTACTCTTAATGTAACATTTTAGTTTATGTGAAATACAGACATAAACACACATACACACACTCATATATATATATATATATATATATATATATATATATATATATATATATATATATTAGTGTACTCGACCCGCCAAAAATGCCGTATAGATATTTAAATAGATATGCACGCAAACGCATACACACAGATTCAAACATTCCTGTCCTCCTTTCTAACTACAATACGGTTACTCTCTCCCTCCTACCTTAGGCATTGGGGAGAGACCGAGTAATCATAGCTCTGGTAATGCCGCTCAGTGACATATATATATATATACATATATATATATATATATATATATATATACATATATATATACATATATATATGTGTGTGTATGTATGTATGTATATATATATATATATATATATATATATATATATAAAATGCATGTATATATATGTATATATGTATATATACATATATATATATATATATATATATATATATATATATAGAGCCAAACACTTACTCTTTTTTACATAGGGGAAATAAATGTGTGTATGTGTGTTTGTGGACTTTAGCGCACATACACACACACACATACACAAACACCGTGTTCCACTTTCCCGTGGGTTATCCGGCCATTTCCTCGTAATTGGTTCCAATTTAAAGCTTTAATCCAAATTGAAATTTGCATGATAGATGACAGGACGGACCAACTACAGACTACCACGTCACTTCGCCTGCCCTTCATACAAATCAGAGCATTTATTGTTAATTTGTTCTCTTCATTTATTTATTTCCTTATTTCCTTTCCTCACTGGGCTATTTTTCCCTGTTGGAGCCCCTGGGCTTATAGCATCTTGCTTTTCCAACTAGGGTTGTAGCTTGGATAGTAATAATAATAATAATAATAATTCTGTAGTCGACGCTATTCTTTTTTTCATTTTTTTTTTAATGGCATGACTCGCATAACCTTTTTTTTTCATGCGTCGACGGTATCATCATCATCATCATTTGAGAGCGTCATAGCCAAGGAAAGACATGACGTAATTCAGACGGAATTTTAACCATTTAGGCCTATGCAAATCCTGTTCCCGTTGTATGTGCAAGCTTTTAAATTGAGCAGTCTTTTAGGGGGAATAATTTGCAAATGGAATTTTACACGGTAGAGAATTTTTCCTAGCATTATGCCTACATTAAAGGGTCGGTTGCTTAATGCGCCTTCTCCAATACCTTCTGTCAGAGGCATCCCTTTCCACCAAACCTCTTCTCTCCATGTCATCCTTCACCTTATCTCGCCATCGAATTCTCTGCCTCCCTCTCGATCTTCTCCCCCTACAAGGTTCCCCTAAATCTTCCTCATCCCCTCCCCACAATCCATCCTCAACACGTGCCCACACCATCTCAGATATGACATGCATATCACTTCTGTAATCTTTAGTACACCTGCCATTATTCTTATTTAATCATTTTTCAGTCTTTCAAGCAGTCTTTTACACAATATTGAACGGTCATTTACAACAAAGTTCAAGTTTACAGAAAATGTTTCTATGTTGAACAGGCTGACATAAGTCTCTCTTTATAGTTTGTATATGAAAGACCTATTTTAATGTTTTGTCCTTAAAATAGTTTAAATTGATTGATCATTACTTCTCTTGTAGTTTATTTATTTCCTTATTTCCTTTCCTCACTAGGCCATTTTTCTCTGCTGATGAACTTGGGCTTATAGCTTCCGGATTTTTCATCTAAGGCTGTAGCTTAGCTAGTAATAATAATAATAATAATAATAATAATAATAATAAGAAGAAGAAGAAGAAGAAGAAGAAAGGGAAAGGATTAATTATAACAGAAGAATAACAAATATATAAAGATGAGTCAAAAGCATATCGTTAAAAGCAAATAAGAACGGCAATTTAAAGTTTAAAAAGTCTCCACATCGTGGGCGTTTTAAAGTAGCACTACGGTTATACAGGATGTTCAATCTTGCATGTCAATTGTGAATTCCTAGGCCATGTTCTTGGGATTACTAGTACATACCTCCACCAACATCCTCTATGAGAACATTGTTATTTTTAAACAACAAACTTTGTTACTTATCAGGATCCTAAATAATCCTTACTTGTCAAAAAAGGTGCAACCTCCAAATAAGATTTCCTTTGCCAAATCTACAGGAGAACTCTGACCCAAGGCAGTGGAAGACCATGGTACAGAGGCTCTGTACCATGGTCTTCCACTGTCTCGGGTTTGGAGATCTCTTGCTTGAGGGTACACTCGGGCACACTATTCTATCTGGTTTCTCTTCCTCTTGTTATTTTGAAGTTTATATATGAAATATTTATTTTAATGACATCATTGTTCTTAAACTTCTCTTGTAGTTTATTTCCTTATTTCCTTTCCTCACTGGGCTATTCTCCCTGTTGGAGCCCTTGGGCTTATCACATCCTGCCTTTCTAACAAGGGTTGTAGCTTAGCAAATAATAATAATAATAATAATAATAATAATAATAATAATAATGATAATAATAAATAGGTTATGTCACTACCCTACAATAGAGAACAATTGTTTTATTTAGTAGTGTGCTCCTATAAGAGCTGACTACCATATCAGTATTCGAGCCTCTTATCCTATTACTTAAAAGTTGCGAAAGCAGTATTGACGTCACATTTTTCTTTTATTTCGGTACAGGTGTAATCTATTTTACGTAGATATGACAACCGAGATATGCAAAATTCATAAACACGCTCACTCACTCGATAGGACAATTAACTCGTACAATACGTTGAGTGTGACTTTCTCGTTGTTATGCCAAAGAGCCGTGAAAACATGTTGACAATATCACTATTCAAATTTTATTACATGAATAAGATTTGTAAAATTAATGTCTAAGACAGTGGTTCCCAAACTACCTTACCTGACGCCCCCTTTTTGCTTCCAGTAGACTCGTACGCCTCCACTCCTCTCTTTTTTTTTTATATGAAATGATTCTTATATTCAATTCTTAACATTGTACAGGAAAACAGATTTCTGTTTGTATTACCTTTTATTAATGAAAGCCACTCAAACAAATAATAGTACATTCCAGTAACTAAAAATGAAACATTTGGTTCAAAGTGAGCGAAAAAAAAAATTTGAAAATTAGCAAATTGGCAAAATTGAGTTGCAATTTTAAGAATAGATAATTTGAAAACATGCCATATAATATTTGGAAATACTTATGAGACTAAGGCACAATTTCTGGTCAAATTTTTTGAGATGGATGCTGCTGTTCTTTTAATGATTTTATTCTATTAAACAAGTAATTTCGAGCAGATGACTTCACGGCCCCCTTGTATCGTCCTCACGCCCCCCTAGTGGGGCGCACCCCCCCCCTCCCCAGTTTGGGAACCACTGGTCTAAGACAACAGAGAAGGGCAAAATAAATTACATTCTTATAACCGATACCACATTCCGAGAGTGACTGATCAGAAGCGAGATGAGGAAAAAAAAAAAAGAAGCATAGAATTAGGCTATGCACAATCAATATTAAATAAAATTTGCTATGCCTTTAAATTTCATCATTATTCAAGTTCCTTCTGTATAGAGAATAACGATATTTAATCCTAGATTTTACGACAAATCTAAAACTAGTCATTAAATCAACGCATTCAAAATCAAGCTCCTCTAAAATAAAATATACATTAATGTAAAAAAATGTAAGTTAATCGTTCATTCTAGGTGATGGAATCAAACAGACGAGAGAGAGAGAGAGAGAGAGAGAGAGAGAGAGAGAGAGAGAGAGAGAGAGAGAGAGAGAGAGTCAATGATTTCAAACCCATGAAGTCTTTTATGTTTTCATGACATCATCCAAATCACCATAGCCTGGAAACAAGATTACTCTTATGTGTTATAAGACGGTTTCACGAGAGAGAGAGAGAGAGAGAGAGAGAGAGAGAGAGAGAGAGAGAGAGAGAGAGAGAGAGAGAGAGAGAGAGTCGATGATTTCAAACCCATGAAGTCTTTTATGTTTTCATGACATCATCCAAATCACCATAGCCTGGAAACAAGATTACTCTTCTGTGTTATAAGACAGTTTCACGAGAGAGAGAGAGAGAGAGAGAGAGAGAGAGAGAGAGAGAGAGAGAGAGAGAGAGAGAGAGATTTCATAAAATCCAGTGCCCTGCCAATACACCCGAAATGGAAATCGTCTAAGGTTAATGTTAAAATATATTATTTTAAGATCAATAATTACCTTTTAATTCATTCCACCAGTCGGAAGGTGGATAACCTCCTGGAGGTCTCACATGTGTGGCTTTGACCATTATCTGCATTAAATATTGAGAAGAATAATGTCAGTTCTAACAATAGTGTCCAATTGAGTTGGTATTCCGCGCGAAATCAAGGGGAGAGAGAGAGAGAGAGAGAGAGAGAGAGAGAGAGAGAGAGAGAGAGAGAGAGAGAGAGACTGATTGATTGATTGATTTAAAGTTTTCAGGCATCCTGACATCTAAGGTCATTGACGCCGGAGAGAGAGAGAGAGAGAGAGAGAGAGAGAGAGAGAGAGGATAGTAGCTTAATTTCATCTACATAATTCGTTAACTTTTGTGGGCACAATTGGAGAACTGGAAATAACATGAAAGTAATTTAAATTCAAGTAATCTATTGTCATAAAGTTGATCAATAAATGATGCTCGCTGACATATTTGGGGGGGGGGGTTTAAGGGTGGTGAAGAGCATGGGAACATAGAAGAAGGAAGAAAAGGACACATTTTATGGGTTAAATGAATGTCTGAAATTTCTCAATTCACCAAATGAGAGCCATCTTTCTTGCATCTTTCAAGGCGATGTAGCGAGAGCGTTTGTTTTACGACATTTCTTTGAGTGTCTTTTAAGATAGTGCTCAAATGTTCAAATAAAAGTATTATGAAACTAGATTTTGAAGCTAACTCAAAAAGAGATGAAAATACAGCAATGGTAATAATAGCAGATTTTATTTCAAGTATCTGGATGGCAAGACAATTGGGAATAAGTGCTGAACAGCAAATTATTAAGTGTATAAAGATTAAACTGTTAAATACATTTAATGGCAATATTATTGGATATAAGAATCATGTTAAAAATATTTTCACAAATCAGTATGTTTCTAACTTAAAAACATATTTAGAAAAATAATAAAATAAAAATTTAATTTTATCATATATTAGATGTTATAATGTAAATTATATATAAAAATGTAAAATATAATTTGTTAAGGAAATATTTCTTTATAAAAGGAAAAAAAATGTATGTTAAGAAAATGTAATTGTATTTTCATAATAAAAGATAAAAAAAAGTATAAAATTCTATTTATTGATGTTCGGTAATGCTTATCACACCCGCACTCACGCTCACGCCCAAGTCACGGTCAAGCTCTCACTCAGCTCATTTTACAGGTGTGTTCACATATGCCGCTCAAGCTCTCCTGAGCTCAGTTTGTTTTGTGTTGCCATTGGTGCACCATGTGTGATTTCTCGGCTCTAGAATTAGCGGGTATAGCCATAGCGCTGGATGAGGAAGAGGGAGAGAGAAAAAGGAGGAGATTTTGGGTGCATCCTAGACTAGTGAAGAGTGAAGGAGAATATAACACTTTATATCCCCATCTTATAGATGACGAAGAAAAATTCTTTAATTATTTCCGCATGCCAAAAGGGACATTCGAGTATATCTTGTCCAAAATTGGATCAGATATAATGAAGGAAGACACCTATTTCAGAGAATCGATATCTTCAAGAGAAAGATTGGCTGTATGTTTAAGGTAAAAAAACTCACAAAATCAATTAATGAATTTATTATCAAATATAATTATATTCGCAAATGCTATGCAAATATTCTGTCCATCTCTGGACTCGGTATAGAGCTAAATAAAAAACGAACCTTCCTGTTTGAACTGAAAGTAGAAGTTTGCTTAATAAGCAAAAAAGTTCCATATACTGTAAAAAAGAAATTACTCTACCAAAAAAAAAAAAAAAAAAGGAAAAGTCCAAAAATTCAAAAAAAGTCTACATTTAATATGCATTATAATTTCCTTGCTCCAAGATGGGATAGGGCCTTTCGGTTGTTTCCACAGGAGACAAAATTGCGAGATTTTCATACATGGCAGAGTCATTGGTTCACAAATGAAGAATTTGAAGATGAAGAATTTGAAGCAAGAGCAGGGGACACCGAAAGAATGTACTCTTGATTAACATATTGAGCTTCAATCTCAGTGATGATTCCAAATACCTTTGTTTTTGCGAGAAGTTGATCTTTGCAGTTAAATTTTTTTACTGTTGATGCCATTGACTGGAAAAATGTGTCAATAGGGTCTGAAGAAGTAGATTGCTTATTTTCAAGAATATAACTCATCAATGTTGCCGAAGCACTGGGTGCTGGATGTAGTTTTCGCTTCCGCGGACGGGGTTGAGAATACGCCTTTTCTGAAATTGCTGGTGTCTGAACAATCTCGTCAACTTGCGACTTTTCAGGAACCTGCACATTGCAACCTTCGCTTTCATCAGCGACTTCTTCCATGTCATCTACCGTTGTTTCATACATATCTGCCTCCTTTGATGGTGTCGAACGTATCCGCGTTCTGTCCTTAGAGAGAGAGCGAAGAAACCCCATTTGCTCTTCATATTTCCATTTCACTGTTGAACTTGCGCCTTGCCCACTCTTTGTACACTTGCCAATAACTTTCCGATATTGCGAACGTAGAGATTCCCAGCGCTCTTTGCACCCTGATAATCAAAGAAATAATATTTTATTATAGTTTTATTTTATTATAGTATATACTTATTTAATAGTTCAATAATAACTTTTTGTCTTTTCAGGTTTTTAACTACAGGAGATTCCTATAGATCATTGGCCTACAGCTATCGTCTCGGACATTCAACCGTTCAGGGCATTGTTGTGCAAGTGTGTGCCGCGATAGTCAAAAACCTAATGGAAGAAGCTATACCAGTACCCAGCGAACAAGACTGGAAGAAAATTGCAGACCAATATTGGACAAATTTGGACTTCCCAAACTGTATAGGAGCATTGGATGGGAAACATGTAGAAATTGAATCCCCAGCTAATAGTGGTTCACTATATTCTAGCTATAAAAAGACCTTTTCAGTTGTATTATTAGCTTTAGTTGATGCTAATTACAGGTTTATATGGATTGATGTGGGATCCTATGGTGAAAATAGCGACCTTGGAATTTTTTCTACCTCAAGCCTTTGCAAGAACCTAGAGGAGAACAAACTGAATGTTCCGAATGATGTTGCACTTCCTGGCACTGATATTTTTGCACCATATGTTATCGTTGGCGATGAGGCTTTTCCTCTCAAGAGAAATTTAATGCGCCCATACCCCGCTTCTCAAACTGAACATGATGAGCACAAGAGGATCTTTAATTTTAGGTTATCTCGTGCAAGAAGCATGGTAGAATGTGTATTTGGTCTACTTGTTCAAACTTTCAGGCTGTATTTAAGAAAACTCAAAGCTACTCCTTGTAATGCTAATGCAATGATAACAGCAACTTGTATACTTCATAACCTAATACGTCCAAGTAATGTTTTACAGCCAGGTACTAGGGACATGCCTTCTGCAAATCAAGTAAATTTACGTCCAATGACAGGAAGAGGTGGAAAGGCCACTAGGGAAGCTTTTGCTGTGAGAGAAACACTGAAAAACTATTTCATATCACGTCCTGGTTCAGTTGATGGGCAAAATCAGAAAATTTGAACATTTATAAATTCGCAGTGCTTACCTTCACAACCTAATTGTTTGTTTATTTCGCTCCAGCTTTTTCTTTTAACATTAACATTGCTGTAGAGGGGTGACGCCAGGTCATACAATTCAGGTTTTGATTTGACAATTTCGATGAGCATTTCATCTGTCATGAAACAAAGTTATAATTAGTTTCTGGAACCATTTATTTTTATTCTTTATTTATTATCATAATACGATATGTAATAGTAAGGAAAATTCAATTTAATTAATATTCTGTATTCTCTCTCTAGTTTACTACCTTTACATAAAACATGTGTCATGTATTCATAGCCTTAAAATAAATATAGCATAATTTGTTTGTTTTCTTTATTCACTTGTTTACCAACCTTTTGAATTGTCCCATTGTTTTTTGCTTTGTTGACTCATCCCTGCAATGTTTAAATGAAAGAACAACTCTCATTCACTTCCTGCCCACACAAGAGCTGACCGCGACTGTAAAATGTCTTCACACCTTACACTCAAGCTCTCGATCTTGCTCTCGCTCAAGTTTGACCACGTTCAAAATATCTTTTGCTTTGAGCGTGAGCTTGACTGTGACCGTGACTGGAGTTGAGCGAAAATGATGGACTGGATGGTTTGAATACTCTGCCTGTTTTTCAAACTTGAGCGAGAGTTATACCCGCTAATTCTAGAGCCGAAAAATCGCACGTGGTTCACCAATGCCAACACAAAACAAACTGAGCTCAGGAGAGCTTGACGGCATATGTGAACACACCGATAAAATGAGCTGAGTGAGAGCTTGACCGTGACTTGGGCGTGAGCGTGAGTGTCGGGTGTGAATCAGCCCTTACTATTCTATGTAATATATATATATATATGTTGTCTTATTTTGGTTGTGTATGATGAATATTGCGTTCCCGTATATATAGGACTATGCGTTGCGGTGAGATAGTTTGCTACTATACATTAACTATAGTAGCCACTGTATTGATTGTTCGTTATTTATATGCTGTTTGGGTCAGTAAGAAGAAACGATATACGGAAGAGGAAACAGATGCCTTTCTTAAGAGTAAATTTCAATATGATCGGTGGCTTTTGAAAAATATCTTTAAAGAAAGAATGAATAAAATGTTCACCAAAAAGTATAAAAATTATTGTTTTTGAGTGACTAAAAATTAAAATCAAGATGTGTGATGTTGTAAATTGTTAAATTAGATGGATTTGTTTACAGAAAAATGCAATTAAATGTGTTTATACTGTAAATATTGTGATTGTAAAGAATATGTAATTTAACTTTTTAATAAAAAGATAAAAAAAAAACTATACATTAACGGTTTGAGTCAAAAGTTCAGTTGATTATTTGAGTATTAATATTCGACGATGTTTATATATTTTTTGTTGACCAGGCGGACACTAGTCTTTTTATAGTTTATATATGACATATTTGTTTTTGACGTTGTTAATAGTTTATATATGACATGTCTGTTTTGACGTTGTTACTTTTTTAGAATGATTTATTGTTAATTTGTTCTCTTCAGTTATTTATCTCCTAATTTCCTTTCCTCACTGGGCTATTTTTCCCTATTGGAGCCCCTGGTCTTATAGCATCTTGCTTTTCCAATTAGGGTTGTAGCTTGGATAGTAATAATAATAATAATTCATATCTAATTTTATTACATGGGACGTGATGCATGCATGCCAGGATATAATGGGATTATTGAAGGGAAACTTCACAAAGACGTATCCGATGCCTGGTAAAATTGAAGCTGCGCACTTACCGACGTCATCTCCGATAAATAAACCACCTGGGTTTATTTATCGGAGTTGACGTCGTGAAGATTTAAGAAGCAACCTATATGCCCGCGATTTTTTAGCAGGAGTGTGGTATGGGTGATCTATAGGACTGTTAACGGATGACCTAAATCTACTTATATTCATAAGAAATAAAATGTTAAAAAAAAAAAATTTAATAAGAAATACTTTAAAAAAAAGAATTAAATAAGATATTTACAAAAGAGTACATTTATGACAATTACTTAAATATGTAACATAATTATAAGTTAAGAACGTTTGTACAATAAAATCTATTGCATATTATATATTTATTAATTGATTTAATTTGTATTGAACTGATTTATAACTATGTAAAACAATGTAGTTCATATCAGTATTTTGTAAGGAATAATTACGTATATAATGTAAATTGCTAAGATGTAATTGTATTTCTATAATAAAAGATAAAAAAAAATTATAGCCCCAAGTAAGCGGAAACGCATCATATTTCTCATACACAACAGAATATATTACAAAGAATATTGATACTCCCAAATGATCTACCTTCTACTAAAACCGTTAATATATAGAAGCAAACTATTTCCCCGCAACGCATAGTCCCACGTAAGCAAGAGCGCAATATTCCTCACAACCGAATATATTACAAAGAATATTGATACTCCAAATGATCTACCTTCTACTAAAACCGTCTTTTTATAGTTTAATTATGACATATTTGTTTTTGATGCTGTTAATAGTTTATATATGACATGTCTGTTTTGACGTTGTTACTTATTTTAGAATGATTTATTATTAATTTGTTCTCTTCATTTATTAATTTCCTTATTTCTTTTCCTCACTGGGCTATTTTTCCCTGTTGGAGCCCCTGGGCTTATAGCATCATGCTTTTCCAACTAGGGTTGTAGCTTGGATAGTAATAAAAATAATAATAATAGAAGCAAACTATTTCCCCGCAACGCATAGTCCCACGTAAGCAAGAGCGGCAATATTCCTCAAACACTGTTAAAGAGGAACAGTTAGGCCAAACCTCCAACTCGTCTCCTCTGTCATGCATGAAGATCATCGCCGGCCACCGGATTCCTCCAGTCTTCTTGGGTGTGATGTTGCTGTTGATTGATTTTCTTCTCGTTTGTCGAGGCGACGCTGCTGTTCATGAAGAGCCAAACTTTAGGTCGTCTCAGTTTCGAACTACCATATTGTTGCAGATGATGATGATGCTCTGCTCGTTGAAGAGAAAGGGTCATGCTACTTTAAGGTGTCATGCACCCTCCTCGTTGCCTTACTTTTTTTATAATGATTTATTGCTGCGTATGTCGATAGAACGCACTCTCGCGGAAAATTAAACTGCGAATTTGCCGACGAATTCTAGGTTATATATAATGAACCAAGTTTGGTCGGTAGGTTCCAGCTCATTACTTCTCTTGTGGTTTATCTATTTACTTATTTCCTTTCCTTACTGGGCTATTTCTTCCTGTTAGCCCTGGGGCTTACAACATCCTGGTTTTCCAACTAGAGTTGAAGCTTAGCTAATAATAATAATAATAATAATAATAATAATAATAATGTCCTTGTATGTTAATAAACTATATAATTTTTGTTCATATATGCTATTACCTTCGACCCTTTTTCACATGTATGAATTATGTTTTGTTTAAGCAAATTCCACTTAATGCTTCTAAATGAACAACAACAACAACAAAAACAACAACAGCAACAATAATAATAATAATAATAATAATAATACTATACTTCATTCTAAATGTCAACCCACCAAACTGGTTATCATTGCTTGCCGCTTGTCATTTCTAGTGTTTAAAATCAATTTAATTTCTTGCCTAAACCAATAAAATCATTAAACAATCAGCCTTCAAGAAATTGTTATAAATCACTATCGTAACTAATTATTTGTTAATATGGGATATCAAGTCATGAGTATAGATAAAGTGTTTTTGGTTGTGTGTGAGAGAGAGAGAGAGAGAGAGAGAGAGAGAGAGAGAGAGAGAGAGAGTTGATGACTGCAGTGGCTTTCTGTCTGTTTAAAGGAAGACAGGGGAGACGTAATCTTGAGACTGGAATAGCTAATCAACTGGTAGGAAGCGATTTCATGGAGGGAATATATAATCTGATTGGAGAGAGAGAGAGAGAGAGAGAGAGAGAGAGAGAGAGAGTGAATAACTAAATCTCCATTAGGAAGCATGTAATGTCAACATGGGAAGTCTAAAGAATCCTCGTTTAGAGAGAGAGAGAGAGAGAGAGAGAGAGAGAGAGAGAGAGAGAGAGAGTGAATAACTAAATCTCCATTAGGAAGCATGTAATGTCAACATGGGAAGTCTAAAGAATCCTCGTTTAGAGAGAGAGAGAGAGAGAGAGAGAGAGAGAGAGAGAGAGAGAGAGAGAGAGAGAGAAGGTTATAACCTCCTTGGTTATAACGGTGTTAAGAATGGAGAAAGAGGGTAGGGGTGCGGAGGGAGTGGAACCAGGAAAGAGAGTTGGTGGCGCGACTGCGGTCTGGTTTCTTCGGCGAAGTGCGGCAGAGAGAGAGAGAGAGAGAGAGAGAGAGAGAGAGAGTAGGAGGTTCTGGGCTGTAGGGTTTGGGGTGGCAGGGAATGAGAGACGGAGAGGGATGGAAGGAGTTGGCCTAACCTTTTTTAATGCTGCTAGAGCGAGTGTCGTTGCCTCTAGGCTAAATATGACAGTGATCGGGTTACGAGTCTGGCCATGAAGGTAAACAAATGGAGCTTGAAATACTGCTGCTTGCTTTAACGATATGGTAAAAGCCCTCAAACGCTGTCTTTATACAAGACGCTGGAGAGAAGGAAAGCTGTTATTTACTTACCATTGAGTTAGGGGGCTCTCTCTCTCTCTCTCTCTCTCTCTCTCATACACAGGTGGTTTCGGGCACTCGTGATTATGTGACTATTTATAATGTATACAAATGACAAATATGATATAATTATATGGCCACATCAAAGAAGTTCATGTTAGCAATGGATGAACAAAAAATAAATTTTTCTCTCTACAATGTTTCACATCTAGTTTTTTTTTCATTCTTTTTATGCCATCGACTGTAAAAAGAAACCTACACCCCACACCCACAGAGAGAGCGAGAGAGAGAGAGAGAGAGAGAGAGAGAGAGAGAGAGAGAGATGTTAAGTCCCTCATTAAAAGATGTAGAACATCAAGGTTAAAACAATTCATAAAAATCTACGCTTTAGATCAATGGCATTCTTTGAGCAATTAATGTTGAGAGAGAGAGAGAGAGAGAGAGAGAGAGAGAGAGAGAGAGAGAGAGAGAGAGAGAATGTTAAGTTCCTCAGTAATAGATGCAGAACATCAAGGTTAAAAAAGTACACAAAAATCTTCTATATACATCAATGGCATTCTTTGAGCAATTAAGTGAGAGAGAGAGAGAGAGAGAGAGAGAGAGAGAGAGAGAGGGGGGGGGGAGAGAGAGAGAGAGAGTCTAATGCGACCTTTTCATAATATAGCCATCGCAAATGGTTCTATGGAACGTTGTGACCGACCTTTCTATTGCACAAATATGGTTAACGAATAAGTGGCTTTAAAAGGAGGTTTTCATTACTTTCATTCAAGGTGGTTCATTATACTGACCCAAATTTTTTGGTCTCGTTTATTGAGCTTACTATATATATATATATATATATATATATATATATATATATATATATATATATATATATATATACAAGAGCAACGGTTTCTATTATCATTATTATTATTATTGTTAGCTAAGCTACAACCCTAGTTATAAAAGCAGATTGTTTATAAGCCCTAGGGCCCAAACAGGGAAAACAGCCCAGTGAGAAAAGGAAATAAAGAAACAGTAAGTATAGTGTGACTGAGTGTACCTTCAAGCAAGAGAACTCTAACCAACGACAATGGAAGACCATGGTACAGAGGTTATTGGCACTACCCAAGACTAGAGAACAATGGTTTGATTTTTTTTCTTTAACGAAACAATACGGTTTCAAATGTTAGTAGCAATCTAGTACTTTTTTCCGAGGGGCATATTACATTTCAGCGCATTCAGGGTAAGTGTTATGATTGCGGTCTGAAATTTATCACAGTGGCTCGCCTCTTTTCCACTTTTTTTACTTAAGCCATTTATTTTAAACCACCCTACTTTCGAACACCAAGCCAGTTCACAGCTTATATTATTATTATTATTATTATTATTATTATTATTATTATTATTATTATTATTATTATTAGCTAAGCTACATCCCTACTTGGAAAAGCAAGATGCTATAACCCTAAGGGCTCCAACAAGGAAAAATAGACCGGTGAGGAAAGGAAATATGGAAATAAATAAACGAAATAAGAAGTAATGAACAATTAAAATAAAACATATTAAAAACAATAACAACATGAAAACATAAGATGGATTCACGTGAATTAAGATTCATTAGTTTGAATAGTTTTCTCTTTTTTAGTCTAAAATTGACAGCATGGAATTCTCACAATCAGAAATCGAGAAAGGAAAGACAATCTTGATTCACGGTGGATAGAAGATCGAGAGAATTCTTAAATCGTCAGAAATTTCATGGCATTGTGCAGTGCAAACCTGTAAAGGGCTAAAGAACCGATGATAGCTCATTGGTAAATTTATTCACTCACATGAGATGGAAAGTTAAAAAGTTGGACTTCAAGCTATCAGAGCATCTGTGAAGAGGAAAACGTTTGACGATATTAGCACGAGACCCATGAAAGTAGTTCAGAGGGAATTACAATGTGTTGATGAAGACCAGGAAGAAATACATCTGAAAAATTTAAC
>NC_090766.1:14206590-14229090 GCF_036898095.1 Palaemon carinicauda | reverse complement strand
TGTGCGACCCCGAGACTATATAGAAAGTTCCTACTAGACATTCGAAAGACTCAAGATATTAAAGCTTTCGGGAAGCTGGAGATTTTGTATTTTCAGTGTTTCGAAAATGTGGATTTAACAACTAATGTGGAATACGCCAAACAGATCTTGTCTAACGGGTGCCAACGCACGTTCTTATCTCAAGGGGTTAACTAGTGCACTGTAATTGTTCATTGGCTACTTTCCTTTTGTTAAGGGTAGAAGAGACTCTTTAGCTATGGTATGCAGCTCTTCTGGGAGAAGGACACTCCAAAATCAAACCATTGTTCTCTAGTCTTGGGTAGTGCCATAGCCTCTGTACCATGGTCTTTCACTGTCTTGGGTTAGAGTTCTCTTGCTCGAGGGTACACTAGGCACACTATTCGATCTGATTTCTCTTCCTCTTGTTTTGTTAAAGTTTTTATAGTTTATATAAGAAATATTTATCATAATGTTACTCTTCTCAAGATATTTTACTTTTCCTTGTTTCCTATCCTCACTGGGCTATTTTCCCTGTTGGGGCCCCTGGGCTTATAGCATTCTGTTTTTCGAACTAAGGTTGCAGCTTAGAATATAATAATAATAATAATAATAATAATAATAATAATAATGGTAAGGCAATCTAAAACCAACCAACCATATCTTGTGGTACACAGGGGATCCACGTGTGGCAAGACCAGGAAAACTTCCCTTAAAGTATATATATATATATATATATATATATATATATATATATATATATATATATATATATATATATATATATATATATATAAACTTATAGGAAATACTTCAACAAGGAAATGACTGCCGCCACTGCGTCAGAACTATATACTATTGGACAGAAGATATTTTTTAATAAATGTCAATTAAAAATGAACCATACAGGAGACTATCATACGTATTTAGTCCTAATGGGAAATAATTTACATATCTGTAATACTACAGGTGCAATTAATGCTCAGAAATACCTTGTGTGTATTAATTCTTCATGTGTTTCTGGTCAATTTATCTTTTCCAAATACGGCTAATTCAAATATCATAACGATTCCATTTCATTTTGTGATAGGTAATATGTACTATAAATTATATTTTTCTAACGGACAATTAAATAATAATTCATGTTTGGAAACAAAATTAATAATAAGTATTATTATTACTAGCTAAGCTACAACTCTAGTTGGAAAAACCGTATGCTATAAGCAAAGGGCTCCCTCCGCCAGGGAAAAGTAGCCCAGTGAGAAAAGGAAATAAGGAAATAAATAAACATTAAGTAAAATAAAAATATAAAATATGTAAAGATAGCTAACAACGTTAAAACTGATCTGTTATAAAGAGAGACTTGTGTCAGCCTGTTCAACATGAAAACATTCGCTCCAAGTTTGATCGTTTCAAGTTCCACCGATTCAACTGCCTGATTAGGAAGATCATTTCACAATCTTGCCCCAGCTGGAATAAAACTTCAATAATACACTGCATTGTGTATTATTGAACCTTATGATGGAGAAGGCAAGACTGCATACCTAGTACTACGTACAGGATGGCACTGTCTGGAAGATCCGAATGCAAATGATGGTCAGAATTCTGAAAAATCTTAAGCAACTGAACGACGGTGCCAGAGAATTCTGAAAAATCTTAAGCAACTGAACGATGGTGCCAGAGAAAGGTAGAAGCCAGGCAATGGCTTCTGATAACTCGGCAGGTAGACCTATAGGTTCTCCCAAAGCCCCCATCCTTAGTTATTTTTATTACTATTATCACCAGCCAAGCTACAACCCTAGTTGGAAAAGCAAGATGCTATAAGCCCAAGGGCTCCAACAGGGAAAAATAGCTGTGAGGAAAGGAAATAAATAAACGATGAGAAAAAATTAACAATAAATTATTCTAAAAACAGTAACAACATCAAAACAGATATGTCATATATAAACTATAAGAAGACTTGTGTCAGCCTGTTCAACATAAAAACATTTGCTGCAACTTTGAACTTCAGAAATTCTTCTGATTCAACAACCCGATTAGGAAGATCATTCCACAACTTGCTCACAGCTGGAATAAAACATCTAGAATACTGTGTAGTATTGAGCCTCATGATGGAGAAGGCCTGACTATTAGAATTAACTGCCTGCCTAGTATTACGAACAGGATGGAACTGTCCAGGAAGATCTAAATGTAAAGGATGATCAGAATTATGAAAAATTTTATGCAACATGCATAAGGATGGTGAGGTTGCAGACACTACAAGAAACAATAGAGCTTGAGCGGGTCTCAAAGCCTAGTCCAGCAGATCGCTAGGCAGCGATTATTATGCTGCTGCATCTACAACCTGTTGCGACAAAAAAAAAAAAAAAAAAAAAAAAAAAAAAAAAAAAAAAACATGAAATCATTTGTTAGCTAAATTTATTACTTATATTTTGCGTCAATTTCAAGAAAATTTATGTTGCAGTTCATTGCTAGTGATTTATTTACATTTCTGAAGTAATGGATTGCACATACTTAATAAACTCCTAAATCCTTCTTTAAAAAGAAGCCTGATAAAATAAAACATGCCAAATTAATAAAATGTAATTGTATTTTTATAATAAAAGATAACAATACATGACACGTGACATTTCAATCTTGAATATTCTATAAGCGTTTTGAAAAAAATACATAAAAAATTTTCACCAAAAAGTATATAAATTATTGTTTTTGAGTGACTAAAAATTAAAATCAAGATGTGTGACGTTGTAAATTGTTAAATTAGATGGATTTGTTTATAGAAAACTGCAATTAAATGTGATTATACTGTAAATATTGTGATTGTGAGTTTAAGCTGTTTACTGGGGAGGCTACTGCTGTGGTAGGGCACCACAGTGGGGGGTTGGGCTTGCCCGGCTGACGTTCTGGTGAGCATATATTCTGATGGAACCGGAACTGAAACCAGTCACCCTTTCACCTTTAAAGAATATGTAGTTTAACTTATTAATAAAAAGATAAAAAAAAGTTAAACCAAGACCGTGGTAAGTGCTTCTCTAAATGAAATGATAACCCTCTCATTGCTCGTTATATTAATATGTCAGTAAGACAAAAACATCCGACACAATGGCCTTGAAAGACTGTTGTTTGTCAAATACTTATCAGATCATCACTCAAATAAACAAGAAACAACATGAATTACGGGAAATCAATTCTCTTCCATTTTTTTCTTTTTAAAAAAGTTAAATTACATTATTTATTTCCTCATTTACTTTCCTCACTGAGCTATTTTTCCCTGTTGGAGCCCTTAGGCTTATAGCATCTTGCTTTTCCAACTAGGGTTGTAGCTTGGCTAATAATAATAAACATGAATTACGGGAAATCAATTCTCTTCCATTTTTTTCTTTTTATTAAAAATTTATATTACATTATTTATTTATTTCCTTATTTCCTTTCCTCACTGGGCCATTTTTCCCTGTTGGAGCCCTTGAGCTTATAGCATCTTGCTTTTCCAACTAGGGTTGTAGCTTGGCTAATAATAATAATAATAATAATAATAATAATAATAATAATAATACAATCACAATGTTTCCAGTATGATTACATTCAACAGCATTTTTATATAAACATAAATCATCTAATTTACAAAATTACACATCTTGATTTTGATTTTTAGTTACTCAAAAACAATAATTTATATTCTTTTTTTGTGAACATGCTATTCATTCTTTCTTTATGAATATTTTTTTTTTAAAGCCACCGATCATAATGAAATTTACACCTAAGAAAGGCATCTGCTTCCTCATTCGTATATCGTTTCTTCTTACTAACCCAAACAGCATATAAATAACCAATGATCAGTACAGTGGCGCTATTATAATCCTTTTTCGTCCAGTATCTGTAACTTAACATTAATGTATTTATAAAACTATCCCTGTTCATGTCACAAGTATGAAATCAATTCTCTTCAAAATAATGATTTTCTGTTGGTCTAATTCTGTCCAGATCCGACTTGAAACTTTTAAAAAGGGCATTGTTAATATTAGATAACATGTATTTCATTCCTTCTGTTATTATATCAGCTTAGAGGACATTTCTAAGTAATTCCTTCTGTTATTATATCAGCGTTGAGGACATTTTTAAGTAATTCCTTCTGTTATTATATCAGCTTTGATGACATTTCTCTAACTTAGATGCAAGGTAAGCCGTGATTTATCTAGCACGAGACATGTGTGCAAGCAGTAGAAAATTCACCTTTAAAATAAGGATAGGAACCGAATATGTGTCGAAGGCGATGTCGAGTGGCATACCAGTTTCATCCAGAATGTGCCCCCCTCCCCCTTTGGTCTACGAATCTATATCCCAACCCCCATCCCATCCCCCACCCTCTAGGAAAGACGATGTGACTCACAGTATTAGTGACTACTGTATCGTTTTGATCCGTGCTTTACTGTTCATGCCATGATAGCTACTTCTCAGAAGGTGCTGTCACCCACACAAAAACATATGTTCACATTGTAGGGATATGAAAATTCATTTTTAAGACATCTCAAAGGTTTCGCTATTTTTCTCGAACATTTCCCTCGAAAATATAAGGTATGTCTAATGTATTTATCATTTAGGTAATTAGGAGAGTGGGTATATATTCTGGCTTCATTTCCAGAGCTGGTTCACCTAAGAATAAAGTGGCCGTGTGTGTTATGCCTGCTTCCATGGCCCTGCAGTAAAATCAATAGCCTGCAACTCTGGATGAGAGGTGTTGCCATAAGAAGGACGACTCTCTTATTTATATATTTCCTGATATATTTTCACATATAAACTGAAAATCGAACAACACATATCAAGTTTAGATTACGGTGAATATGAACAGTTCACTTATAAACATGATACAGAAATATGGCGGCGACTAATCCAAGTATGTGAGATGAGTAACAGTTCTGCAGCAAAACCTGTGGTACCAACGTCAGCTAACCAACCGCAATTTTTTTTTTCATTTCCCTTATAAAACATGAATTTAAGAATCTCATGAGAAACATTGGGGGGTATTTATTCAGGGTAAAGTATATCATTAGTGATATGCAAATATAAAAAAAGAAGCTTGTATAATAACGAACAAAATAATCATAACTATGCATTGTAATGCTTATGACTGAAAGGAAAAACTGCTATGCACGAAAAACCATGTCAACTCTATAATGACAGGTAATGAAACATCGTATGAGAATATCATATAACCCATAAAGCAGCCATAATCATAATTTCATGCCAGCAAAATAAACAAACGCATATACATATTTACATGACATTTAAATCCTCCCTTGATGAATGTTAATGAGTTCTGTTTTTTTTTTTTGCTTTTATCATTAGCAAAGTCCTGCAAAGCGTTTAAATTTCAATCTATATATATTATGAGACTCGGGGGAGACGTATGCTGTTGTCACTAGTACTATAGGAGAAAAGTCCGTTACGAGTACTGCGTGGTTCAAGGCCACTATGACTTATTGTTAAATATCGAATGTTCGAGAATTCAAAACTTGAAAAAGAATATGCAGAATACTCTAATGATTCGAGTACTACGTTCTTTTCTTTAATATTGTTAAAATAACGTCTATATAATCGTAGTTTGCAAGACATTTCACAATTGCAATATAAAATTATTTAAAAGAGGGGGATGACATCAGACAGGAGTGGGATGTAGCGAATAAATTCGGCTATAACCTTCCGAACTGAACCTCCCATTTAAAGAATATCCTTTAAATTGGTGGTATTGTGTGCTCATAAAAGGGAAGAAACATGCCCAAATAAGACGGGAATGTCACTACCAAAGCAAGGGTGGTGTGTGTCGTAAGTAGCAAATGAAAACTTTCCTACTTGAATGCTTACTATTTTGATACTAGTAAATATGGAGACTCGGGAAACGTTTAGAATTCGCAGTATAAATCTGGAAAATTAATTAGAATTTTGAAATTACGTAATCAAGTTAAATCAGCATTACTTTTTAGACGGTTATTGAGACAACCTTGACGAGGGCCCCTTGTGTTTCAGTTTGAAATGGCCGGGTCCGGGTGACGCTTGGTTGGGAATCAATGAAAATTCTTTACAATATTGATTTCATCTCAGAATTGCATAAAAACAAACGAATACAATAGGATGAGAAATAAACTACCGCATTCCACCACTCTCTGAATTTTAGGAAGACGCTAAAAGCTGCAACATATCTATTAACGATGACGTAATGTTGGGTTTTCTGGTGATACATGGCAGCCCATCCCTGAGCCCGCTTACCTCACCGAGGCGAGGTTGAACAGCGGCCCGAGCCTTCAGAAGCAGTCGTCACTCAGAGCCGTAAAGACACACACACATCGACACCATGAGGGAAATTGTGCACATCCAGACCGGCCAGTGTGGCAACCAAATTGGAACCAAGGTGAGGATTGTTCTTTAAAAGTGATACATTTAATGTGAATTCTGTGAGTGTAAACATATCGAAGTACTTGGGAAATTGAACGAGATGCTGAAGACCGGCGGCGAGAGTCCAACTGTCATGCTGGGGGGGAAAGGAGGAGGAGAATGGTGACCGGTAACTTTCAAATTTTCCTGCCCCTCCCTCCCCACCCCTTGGGCCACTTGGACGTTATGTTTGAAGTGATTTTGATTATGATGCTGGAAATAATCTCCTGGTAAGGTCTTTCGGTTGGATTAAAGGATTTATTTGTATTTAATTTTTTTTTTTTTTGATAACGGCCGTTGCCATATTTTTTCCATTTTTTTTCGTAAGTCTCCCTTGTTAACAATTAAGCAACTTTAATCTTGTAAAGGTATCGCATTCTCGACAGTTTTACAAAATTCTCAAGTTTACTGACGCCTAAATTCCATATTGATTTCTAGGGTTTGACATTGTAAGGTAGAACACGGGCTAAAGCTTCATAAATTATTAATTTCTAGTAACCGTTGAAGGGTCTTTGTAGTTTTGTAATATTTAGATTGCTCAATTGATAGTTTTTCCAGTGTTTTAGTAATTAAGCTCTTCAAAGACATGGGCCCATATTTAATGTAACAAGCTTATGGCACTAGAAATTAATACCCGTAGTATTACATGTATACTTTATCTTTATGTACCTTGTGTTTAAAGTTAATATATAAGCTACCTAAAGACAATGAAATTGTTTTTATCAAAGAAATTCGTAGGAAATTCATTTTTTTGTACTTGAAAAAAATCGTGTACCAACGCCTTAAATCCTAAGGTAACAATTTTTGAGGTGTTGGCTTAATCCTTAGTCGTCTAAACAGGATTTGGAACTGGCTTAACCGGCTTTCAAAAGTAGGCTGAGCCTAAACGCCGGATTACAGGTGATTAGGCTAGCCTGCGCTGCGTGGCTTACTCTGATTAGTTAAATACATTACTGTAAATCCTTATATCTCTAAATCCGTGTGCTTAAGACTTAATTACCTTAATATCTACTTAGATTAGCTTTTTTTCAGCAATGGAACTTTATCACGAGCTAGTCTAGGGCGTGGCATACTGGAACAAAATGGCCATTCAAATAGGAATTTATCTTTTAAAGAGGCACTACTTGGGAAACTAGATTTGAGGGAGAAACGTCAAGTAACGTAGTTACCTTAAAAGTCTTATAAATTTCATATACTTTAAAAAAGTGTGATCAATCTTAGCGAGGAAAAAATCTACGGGTGTTAGATGTAAACTTTCGATAAATAAGATATCGTTTCTGAGGGAAGTGATGTTTTTCGTGAATAAGTTTTATCCTGCACGTCACGTGACCTTAGGAGTAATGTTTAAGGAAAATCTTAGTGTTAATCTACCTAACCATTATTAGTGTGTTCCGAGCGGGGTATAACATTTCCTGAAGCAATTGAAATTTCTTCAGATTTTATTCGATATGTAACTGAATCTAATGTATTTTACATTGTACTAAATGCCCCCAAATAGATTATCAGAGCGATAGAAACCTTAGTTTTATTTCATCCGTATATTTCAAAGATATAAGTTCTGGTATGTTCATGTTCCATTTCGAAGCTTGAGTTAAATCTGTTTTATTATTTTCAGTTTTGGGAAATTATCAGCGATGAGCATGGCATCCAGGCCACCGGGGAGTACACTGGTACAGATAAGGACCTTATGGACCTCCAGTTGGAGAGAATAAACGTCTATTACAATGAAGGGAACCAAGGGAAGTATGTGCCTCGTGCCATCTTGGTCGATTTGGAACCCGGCACTATGGACAGCGTAAGAGCTGGTCCACACGGGCAACTCTTCAAACCTGACAGCTTTGTTTTTGGTAATTATAATTCCCACTTGTTTTATTGCTTTAGTTGAAAAATTTTAAAAAATTTTCTTGGTTTAATTGTTCTAGTCTTCCTTTTGAAGCAATTGTAAGTAACATGCTTAGTTGCAACCGATTATTAAGTATAATTGAAGTTAAAAGAACTTTCTGGGAAAATATTTTTTATACTTTGTAATTATAATTCCATTATAATTTGTTTTATTGTTTCAGTTTACACTTTATGAAGTGATTCTTGGTTAATTGTTCTAGTTTTCCTTTTGAAGCAATTATAAGTAACTTGCTTAGTTGCAACCGTTTATTAAGTATAATTGAAGTTAAAAGTTCTAGGAAAATATTTCTTATACTTCAATCTCTTCCAGGTCAGAGTGGTGCCGGCAACAACTGGGCTAAGGGACATTACACAGAGGGTGCCGAATTAGTTGACAGTGTCTTAGATGTAGTTCGTAAGGAAGCAGAAAAGTGCGACTGCTTGCAAGGGTTCCAGCTCACTCATTCCCTTGGTGGTGGTACCGGTTCCGGTATGGGAACACTCCTAGTATCCAAAATCCGCGAAGAGTTCCCCGACAGAATTATGAATACCTTCTCAGTCGTCCCCTCACCAAAAGTAAGTATTATTTCTATAAATTTGAACGTGTAGTTTTAATTCTGTGATTATAGTGTTTTCTAGTTTGGAATTTGTGGTCAAAATTACTTATTTACTGAAATTAAACATAAAAACAAATTGTAAGTTTTTTCTTTTTTTAATTCAGTTTCTAGTTCTGAGTTTTAGAACTCATTCCATGCAAATCCTGGTTTGCTAAAGTAAATGTCTTGATTCCTTCAGAAAAAAAAATGGTTAGCAATGTTTTATTTTGAAATTTTATTTTAATCCATTAATTATATCTTCTCCATTCCTCCTCCAGGTATCAGACACAGTTGTGGAACCCTACAATGCCACCCTGTCGATCCACCAGCTAGTCGAAAACACAGACGAAACTTATTGTATCGACAACGAAGCCCTGTACGACATCTGCTTCAGAACATTGAAACTCCAGAACCCAACTTACGGAGATTTGAATCATCTAGTGTCCCTTACAATGTCAGGAGTAACCACATGTTTCAGATTCCCTGGTCAGCTAAATGCTGACTTGAGGAAATTAGCAGTCAACATGGTTCCCTTCCCCCGTCTCCACTTCTTCATGCCCGGATTTGCCCCATTAACAGCCCGTGGATCTCAGCAATACAGGGCCCTCACCGTTCCCGAACTCACTCAACAAATGTTCGATGCCAAAAACATGATGGCAGCCTGTGATCCCAGACATGGAAGATATCTGACAGTCGCTGCCATTTTCAGAGGTAGGATGTCCATGAAGGAGGTCGATGAACAAATGTATAACATTCAGAACAAGAACTCTTCCTTCTTTGTCGAATGGATTCCCAACAACGTCAAGACTGCAGTTTGCGACATCCCACCTCGTGGCATCAAGATGGCTTCCACCTTCATTGGCAACTCAACTGCCATCCAAGAGCTCTTCAAGCGTGTTGGCGAACAGTTCACCGCTATGTTCCGCAGGAAGGCTTTCTTGCATTGGTATACTGGTGAAGGTATGGACGAAATGGAATTCACAGAAGCAGAATCCAACATGAACGATCTCGTCAGCGAATACCAGCAATACCAAGAAGCAACTGCTGACGATGAAGCAGAGTTCGAAGAGGAGGGTGAAATCGAAGGAGACTACGCTTAAATTTTGTTCTTAAAAATTTTTATTTTTCCCATGTGTTGTACATTCCTTTTCATTTAATGCATTGGCAAGATCAAATAAGAACCAAACATTTTCTTCCATTTCTTTCTATTTTTTTGTACGTAAATTATTTATAAAGCACGTTATTTGTTTATTTAGCCTGATCTAAAGTAGGGCAGGTGCTAAAAATTGGGTTTATTTAAGTTTTAATTTGAAAGGACAATGGAGTACAGTAAAGTTATAGTGGAGGATTACGGAAAATGAAAGTGTATTTGAAATTGCTTACTACTGGTTACATTTTTTATGCTGACTAATTGAAAACTATTAGGTCTCACTTTAATGTGTAAAATTATCTGACCACATTTCGAACAATCTTTCTAATGTGCAATTATGAGTAATATGCTTATCCCGAGACTTATAAGTAAAACTTACTCTTACAAAGACGGCTGTTGGCTTTCAGCTAGCGGAGACGGTTGAAGGTTATAAATTAATAAAAGTCCCGCAAAATATTCCTAGTTTACAATTTGCCCCTGCAAATAATGTATATATCAAGCCCAATTGCATGCAGCTAAGATGGATCAGCAAATGGTTCTATTTATACTATGGTTAAAGGTGAATGTGAAAATTGTTATACTTTAACATCCAGTTTTCATAGTGTTTGTCGAAGGAATCAAACGTTTGGTACAGAAAGTGAGTTATGGTCTTGGCAAATTAATCCAACGCGAGTAAAGGTACACAAAAATAAGTTAATGCCATGAAAGTGAAGTACCATTAAATTTGACTTGAAAACCTCAAAAGCTCATAGTTAAGAGAGGGTCACTTTCAGAATATGTATTCTTTGCAAGGCAATATTAACAGGCGAAAAGGTCAAAGGTTTCGAGAACATTATACCAAGCTTAAGGTTTAGCATAAACTGCTATTTTGTATTGATAAGTTGGGTTTTAGAGGAGGAATTTCAAAAATTAAAACTAAGAGCTCAACAAACCAGTCCCACTTCGGATTATTGCTAGCTGATTATTGTTGGAAAAGCAGAATGCTAAAAGGCCTAAGGCTCCAACATGGTAAGTAGCTCACCGAGGAAAGTAAATAAGATGAGTGATGGGAAGAAAATAATTTTAAATATATTGAAAACTAGACCTGTTCAAAAATTGTCTGCAATCTTTGAACTGAAAATTCCACTGATAGAACTCGATTAAAATTATTATCCCACAATCTGCTTAAAACTGGCTTATGGTGAAGAAATGCATCACTTTATTTACTACATACCTAACTTAGTGGTACAATGCAAAGGATGTTCAGAAATACACCAATGCTAAATTGATGGTAAAGAAAAAAAAATAGCATAAGCTATTGATGAAACTTGGGCTCTATATTCAGATGAAGACTAAAATAGAACTTTAACTCTTAAAAAGAAAAAAAAAAAGGTATAACTACATAATCACCTAGTTGTACAATGCAAAGGTTCGCCTTGCTTAAATAATTGATATCCAGAAAAAAATCTTTAAGGAATTCAATAGAACTTTCTAATAAATTATGAAGAAAGTTCAGGCGAAGACCAAAGAGAACAATTACTCTAAAGGTAAAATGAAAGCATTACAAAAAACTTTTGGGTTATACTGATCATCGAGAATATCAAGACTTGACAAGTAGCATCTTTTCGGCACCTGAAGGAGAAACGATGTTTCTTAAAATTAAATTTGCTATAAATAATCACACCTAGAATTTTTAGTGTCATAGTTTCGAGATATCTATATTGAGTTAATGTCCTCTCTATTCATTACACGTTATTTTAGGGTTTAAAATTCATGCTCCATAATTTGCACCTTCATAATGCAATGTTTTGAAAGGTAGGCCTACTGTATGTAGAAAAGTTTTCGGTGGCAAAATAAATTTGGGCTTAACATTCCTATTCACTTGTAGAATTTTTTTATAATTTTTGTTTTCTTAATACAAAAAGACCAAATTGATTGCCACTTTGTAAAATGACCTAAATATCTTTACATTTCCCAAAAAGGCTGCCAGTACTGTATTTTGTCCATTTGCAAAATCATCAGTTTCATCATTGGTAAGGTTACAAAATGTCCAAGTAGCTAACCTTACCTACTTGCTGATTGGACATTTTGTGACTTATATTTTGCCAGTCTTCTCAATCTTGAGCTTTTAATTCAATACTTCTCCATTCATCTTCCAACTGTTCTAGTGCCTTGTGGAGCCCAGCTGAACGTTTGGTGAACTAATCTCTTGGGGAGTGTGAAGACAATGCCCAAACCATCTCCACCTACCCCTCATCATGATCTCATCTACACGGGGTTGTAGCCACTTGGCAAGGAATGACACTGCAATCTTTGGTCAGGCGGGGTTACCTTACCCTAGGTCATACCCCTGGATTCCATTACAGCAAAAGCACAGTCATGCAGTCAGCCGTGGCACAGAAAGCAGAATTGAAATTCCCATTCCTAATGTTTGCAAAACTACTTTTGTGAATTCCCCTTTGTGGGGAAGATGGAATGTGATGACCTACATATGAAAACTACATGTGCAACTTCATTTGTTAAAATGTGAATATCTTGATGCGTGTCAGCTGAGAAACTTGGGTAATAATGATGGTAGTAAGAACATTAGCCCATACATCTCTATTCAATAGTGATCCTTCTCTCTGGTTACAGTTCACTTTAACTTTGCCTACACATACACCGAATAGTCTGGGCTATTCTTTACATATTCTCTGTCCTCATACACCTGAAAACACCGAGATTACCAAACAATACTTTTTCTCCCAAGGGGTTGACTGCTGCACAGTAATTGTTCAGTGGCTACTCTCCTCTTGATAAGGGTAGAAGAGACTCTTTAGCTATGGTATGCAGCTCTTCTAGAAGGACACTCCAAAATCAAACCATTGTTCTCTAGTCTTGGGCTGTGCCATAGGCTCTACCATGGCCTTTCACTGTCTTGGGTTAGAGTTCTCTTGCATGAGGGTACACTTGGGCACACTATTCTATTTTCTTTCTCCTCCTCTTGTTTTGTTAAAGTTTTTATAGTTTATATAGGAAAGATTTATTTCAATGCTGTTACTGTTCTTAAAATATTTTATTTTTCCTTATTTCCTCTCTTCGCTGGGCTATTTTCCCTGTTGGAGCCCCTGGGCTTATAGCATCCTGCTTTTCCAACTAGGGTTGTAGCTTAGCAAGTAATAATAATAATATGGCACTCGAGTAATCTCTCTTATAGTTTCATTTCTAATCCTGTCCTGCCATTTAACTCCCAATATCCTTCTGAGGGATTTGTTCTCAAATCTACTAAAGCTATTGGTATTCAATAGGACACAAGACAGGACGACATCTTGTAGGGAACTGTCGTTTATTTCAAAGCGCATGCATGGACCGCAACAAGTGCGGTGCGCCATATGTACCATATACAACATCTCCCCTTTAAGATTGGTTGATAATTATTTAAAGTTAACAATCCATTTTCCTCATAAGAAACATAACAGTTTTAAGAAGTTACATAATCCATTTCCTCCCTACATGTATTTGTGATAATACAAATAATAGTGACCCAGCAATCAAATATAATGCACTACATGGCAAACACAAATAAACTACAAGGCTCAACACTTATCCACAATTAACATAAGACAAATGTTGTGAATGTCTCTTGAACATCAAAACACGAACATTATTGGTTAAATGTGACATTAACATGGCGTTAACACTAAGTACACGTTCAATTTATGTCATTGACATGGTTGAGATGAGAATAAAATCATTTGATAATAAACCATACTGTATCGGGTTGTTGGGTTGTTTTTGTCATTCTTCCCGATGTTCTGGGGGGTCACTTTGGGGTTTGATTTGGCAGGTGTAGGGATGGATGGTTCGGGCGCAGGCGGTCGTGGTTCAGTCTGAACTCGTAGGGTGTCAGGTGGTTCCAGACCCTTCTGTGGTGGCAACTCTCGGGTGGTGCCGGTATGAACTAGAGCGCTCCGATTCTGTCGAATAACACTTCCGTTCTCCATAGCTACCTAGTAGGATCTAGGGTTGGTCATCTGCTGTTTGATTTCACCGTAGCTAGACTGGTCCCTCACAAAGACTTCATCTCCTGGGGTGGGACAGAGGAGCAGCACAACTCTATGATGGCAGTTATGCCCTTTGGTGTACTGATTCTTGTGCTCTTCCTCTCCTTCCTTGATCCTCTGATGGTCTGGTACCAGCGGTATCAGCTTAGTTGGAGCTTTCTGGACATAAGGAGCGGACTCGGTGACTTGCTATAGTAGAGCGGTGCCGATCTATAGGCAAGTAGTCCGAGGTAGGGGTTTTGGTTTTTACTCAGAATCGCTTTCACTGTTCTGACGGCTCTCTTTGCTTCTCCGTTGGCTTTTGGATACCGCGGTGATGAGGTGATGTGTGTAAACCCCCAGTCTTTGCTGAATTCCTGGAACTCTCTTAATGCGTACTGAGGTTCATTGTCAGATATTACAACCTTGGGAGCTTCATGAGTGGCGAAGACTTCGCAAAGTTTCCGGATGACAGCTTGACTGGTGGTAGATTCTAGTTCTTTGAACTCGAGCCATCTAGAACCGTAGTCTACTATCAACACATACTGCTTCGACTTGTACTCGAACAGGTCAGTTCCCACTCTTTCCCAGATTTCGTTGGGGGGTGAAAGGGCCAGGAGTGGCTCGGTTGGTTGGTCACAATGCAGGACGCAGGTTGAACAGCTTCTGCACATTGCTTCTACCTGTGATGTGATAGACGGTCAACAAACACTTTCCTTTCCACAGGCCTTGCATTTGGTCATACCCAGGTGTACCGAGTGGAGTTTCTCCAGGATATTCATCTGGAGTGACTGCAGGATGACTAGACAGTCATCAAACATCAAGATCTCGTCGTTGATGGTGAAGTGTGGTACCTTCTCCCAGTAGGTCTTGAGCGGTAAGTTGGGCATCACAGGAGTCCAGCCTTTAACCCACTTCCGGATCTGCGTACAGACTGCGTCGTTCTGTTGGGCTTCTCGGATTTCTTCGAGTCTCTTGTCACTGGCAGGCAGGTGCTGGATCACTGAATCCTTGAACGCCTCTGTTTCCAGGCAGAAAATCTCTTCTTCCTTGGAGGGCTTTCCAACAGGTGCTCGTGAGAGGGCGTCGGCGGTCTTCTGATATACCCCTTGGACGTACTTCACTTCTGGTGAGTATCTCATGAGCGTTATTCTGAATCTGAGGATGTGGGCTGGCAGTTTGGACAGGTCAGTTGTGAGTAGTGGTACAAGCGATTGGTGGTCTGTTTCCACGGTGAATTTCGAGCCAAGCACATAATCTGAGAATTTCTCGCACGCCCAGGTTACAGCTTGTGCTTCCTTTTCTATTACCGCGTATCTCTTCTCTGTGTCAGTAAGGGACCGACATGCATAGTATTTTGGGCGTCGAATGCCGTTGCTGTCAGTTTGGAGAAGGACAGCCCCTAGGCCATCTTGGCATGCATTTGCTGCGATAACATATGGTATGTTCGGGTCATAATGGGCCAGGACTTCAGATGAGGACAGCATGCATTTGATGGTGTCGAAGGCATCTTGTTGAGCTTTGTCCCACATCCACATTTGCTCCTTCTTCAGAAGTTGGCGAAGAGGCTCGTTCACTCGGGCTAGTGTTGGTATGAATTTGGCGAGTTGATTTGTCATGCCCATAAACTGCTGTAGCTCTGTGATGTTTCGAGGCTCTGCTAGTTCCTGGATGCTTGTGTCTTATCTGGATCAACGCCGATGCCTTTTTTGAAGACGATATGACCGAGGAACTTCAAGCATGGTTGGTTGAAACAGCATTTGTTGTTCAGCGTCACTCCGGCGTCTCGCAGCCTCATCAACACATTCCTCACTCTCTCGTCATGTTCAGATTTTGTCGCTGCATGAAGCAGTATGTCATCCATATGACAGATTACCCCTTCTAGCCCATTTAGGATCTTCACCATTAGTCTCTGGAATACTTCCGGCGCCAAACTAATGCCGAAGGGAAGGCAGCTAAAACAGAAGCGCCCGTATGGCGTGACAAAGGTTCTCAGCAGTCTGGAGTCTGGGTGCAGAGGGATCTGCCAGAAGCTGGAGTTTGCATCTATACTTGGTGAAGATTGTGCTTCCCCTAATCTTCGCCAGATTGTCATCTACCTTTGTCATCGGGTGAATTTCTCTTCTGACTGCTCGGTTCAGTGGTGTTAGTTCCACTCATATGCGGACGTCTCCTGATGGTTTTGGGACGACGACCATGCCGGATCACCATTCGGTTGGCTCAGTCACTGCAGAAATTATGCCAGACTTCTCCATTTTCTCTAGTTGATCTTTCACTTTGGGAAGTAATGGGTGTGGCACTCGCCTCAGTGTGTATAAGCATAACGGGGTGGCGTCATCTCGCAGCGGAATCTTGTACGTCTCTTTGAGCAAGCCAAGCCCCTTCGAGACTCTGGGGAACTCCTCCTTGAAGTCTTGGGACGAATCAACTGCGTATACCATGGAGGCCGGTGTGAGTAGGGCTAGCACCTGTATAGCTGATTTAGAGAGCAGGTTTATAGACTGATTCCTCATCACATAGACATCTTCACGATGTGTGCGCTGACCCGATTTGATCTCCGCTTGACGTAAAACTCCGATAATTAGGTGGTTTAGGCTGACTCCTCCAGGGCCTCGAAACTGGTCGTTCGATTTGGATAGAACTAGACCTTGCGTCCATGGTGTCGAGTCTCCCACGACACATCCTGGGACCCACTATCGAGTTTGAATTCCGTTACGTGGTTGTTGACTTCTACATCAGTTGACCAGAAATCGTCATCGATCGCATGTACGCTAATCACTTCACCAAGATACATAGCTGATGTAGAATCTCCAACAGTGATTTCGTTGCTTTCATTGAGGTACTCATAAGTACAGTACTTGGCATTTCTTCAATTTCATGAGTTGCCTTTCTTCGGCAGGCTGCGGCCCAACGGCCTTTGTTCTTACATTTCTTGCAAGTGTCGTTTCTGGCTGGGCATTGCTCTCTTGGGTGCTTGTCTTTCCCACAATAATTGCATTTGGGCATCTTTGTAGAGATGTCCTTGCCGGCTGGTTTCTTGCCTTGGGCTGGGGACCGTTTTTGGCCTTGCTGATTCTGATGATTTGGACCTTTCCAACCTTCCCTCATCTTTTTCAGATGGTCAACTGGAGCTACCCCCGATATCGTTTCTTTATGGGTGCGGGACATCTCCGCCGCTAGAAGGTTATCAATCACCCGGTTAAGGTTGGGGACGGGGCGTTCTCGCAACAGTCTCTCTCGGCCGGTCTCGTCAGTTGTGTCGATAACAATTCTGTCCCTTATTAGTTCATCTTGTAGATTGCCAAACTTGCACGAATTGGCCAATCGACGAAACCTCATCGCAAAACCATCTATCGTCTCATCGCTCTTCTGCTTTGCTGTATTGAACACGAACCTTTCATAAAGACGTTGCGTTGGGGAATAAAATAATCCCTGAGGGCTACGATGATGCGTTCAAGGTCTTTTCTCTGACTCAATGAGTGTTGGTAGGTTTGTCAGCACTCGCTTGCATGCTTGGCCCATGACTGCACATAGCGTCACTGCTACCATGGCTTCCCTGCGGGATTTCGGGTAGTCTTCATTCCTCAGTTGCTTATCAAGTTCAGTGGCAATAAGATAATCTCCCCAGGCAGACTCAAATTCTTTCCAGTTTTCCACCACATCGCCTGTTAAGGACATGGGGGTTGGGGGAGGGATTTGGTAAGTGGCCATGGTTAAAATAGTCAGTCAAGGGCACTTCAATCAAAGGTTAGATACTCAATCAAAGGCACATGTAAAAACGGTATCAATCAAATGTGAGAAACGACATTCCATGAACACCTGGCTGAGAGCTTATGCTAGAATACCTATCTCTTGAGAGCTTACTCTAGAATACCTATCACTTGCGAGATTTTATACACAAAAACATGAACAAAGCATAAACAAAACACTGGCGAGGTATAAGATATTTCCACTTGGATTATAGCACATTCGGGGCCAAATACACAGACATTGCATTCAAAATCATAAAATAACTACTGTACTTTCTGACACAACAATCACAGTCTTAAATCACATCCGTGTTGACAGGGATGGGATAAATTTCAGGATGAAGTGGTATTCATCCTAGGCTGTCAAGGCGGTGGCGCGATTTTGCTTGGCCACGCTGGTTGAGGGCCGGCACATTTGCGATCCTTTTTCTACTCGACAGTTCTTGGGAAATGGCATCCTTCCCCTCTCTGAACATTCCCGGTGATGTTTTATCCGTTTCACAATTATTTAGAATCCATTAGGTAGCACTGGAGTCGTATATGGGGCAGAAACCGCTGCCACCATATTCAATAGGACACAAGACAGGACGACATCTTGGAGGGAACTGTTGTTTATTTCAAAGTGCATGTGTGGACCGCAACAAGTACGGTGCGCCATATGTACCATATACAACAATGTTTCATTATCATATCATGACGCATGTCCATAGAGTAACACCAATCTCATTAAACTGATGTATAGTCTGATTTTTATATGTAATTTCAGGCGATTTGACTAAAAATTTTTACTTCCTAACTCCCATTCATCAAGTTTTGTCTCTTCATGCCACATTCTTCAAAATAATCTTGTAAGTAGTCAGGGAGTCACTTCATTTTCGGCCAGTATCATCTCAGCAGTTATTCCATCGTATCCAGGGGCTTTCCATCTCTTTAGTTTTTTAAGGATAGCTTCGACTTCAAACACACTGAATTCATTCATGGGCACATCAAGATCTCCATCAGCTCCAGGTATATCAACCAAATGATTCCCTTCATATCTCCTATTCATAACCTCACTAAAGAGTTCCATCTAACGCTGTCTTTCTTTATCTTCTGCTGCTATAAGAGAGCCATCTCTCTTTTTGATGGGTATATGCTTCTTCTTTGCCCCAGTCGAGATTTCATCAATAACTCTATGAGCAATTCTTACACCATGGCCACTTCCTGAATTCATAGCATAGTCAGCCTCATCTGCTTTACTGTCTAAATATTCTCTACAGTCATTTCTGGCTTTTCTTTTGACCTTACTATCAATACTGGAATACTTAGCAAGCTCTACCTTGTAATTTTCATTGCTTCCTCGAAAACTTTCAACAATCAATTTCTGTCTTTATCTCCTTTTTATAGTATCCCAAGTATCATTTGATATCCATGGCTTTCTCCTTGTAACTGCGTGTCCCAAGACTTCACTACCAACTGACTGATATATGGTCTTAACATCACACCATTCTTCATTAATTGTCTGTTCTTCATCTCCTAAAGTCTAAAACTGCAAATCGATTTCTACATTCAATTGCAAATCTTCCTCTGTGCTCTTCTTCTAAAAGCTTGGTTATATAAAACCTAGGTATTCTATCTATCTCTCTGTTATGTGCTTTCAGTTTGAATTTCAGGAAGATCAGATGGTGTTGGAAGAGATGTGGTAGGAAAAGGCATTAACAGAGTGGAGGAGAGCTGTAAATAGTATTTTGTTACTAGCAAAGTTCAAATCAAAGCAGTGCAATATGAGTATTATAGTTTGCTATGCCCCAACAAATGATACCCCTGAAGAAAGGAAAGATGAATACTATGAAGAAATGCAGAGGGTAATAGATGAGATCCCTGAGAAAGATATGAAAGTTGTGATTGCTGACTTCAATGCTAAAATTGGAAGAAATAATCAAGGGATAGAGAATGTGATGGGTGTAGAGGGTCTTGGCAAAGTTGCAAATGGAAATGGAGCACAATTCTTAAGTTTCTGTTCAGCAGACAATCTTATCATTGGGGGTACTCTTTTTCAACACAGGAACATCCACACGTATACATGGAATTCACCATGTGGTAATTACAAAAATCAGATAGATCACATTGCCATTAATAAAGAGAGAAGGAGGACGCTGAGAAATGTAAGAAGCTATAGAGGAGCAGATATTGGAAATGATCACCAGCTCCTCACACACACACACACACACACACACACACACACACATATATATATATATATATATTCAGCCGTTACTAGTCCACAGCAGAAGAAAGTCCTCAAACATGTCCTACTTGCGTCTATTTGTGGTCTTACTGTGCCAGTCCACGCCCGCAAACTTTCTTGGTTCGTCAATCCATTGTATCATCTTCCTTTCCATGCTTCTTTAACAATCTTTAGTGACACATTCTGTTATTATGGTCCATCTATTGTCTGCCATTCCCATTATGTCTTGCCCTTGTCAATTTCCTTTTTTTACATGATGTTTGAATATCCTCTAGTTTAGTTTGCTTTCGTATCTACGTTGCTCTTTTTCTGTCTCTTAGTAGTGGTATTCTCATCAGTATTCTTTTCATGGCTTGCCTAAGACGAGACTTGGACTAAATGCACCATCAGCCTAGTCTAAATTCACCGTTACGGTAAAAAAAAATTTAATCAAGGGAATTTTTGAGGTAAAAAAAAACTGCATTAGAACAAAAAGTCATTTTATCAGTATTGGGAAAAAATGATAAGAAAAACGGTGAGAAAGTGTGAAGCCCTTCCCAGATTAGACTCATTTTACGTGTTTTTATGTTGGTTATTTAAGAACCTAATACCCTAGTCTTGTTTAGGAGAGGTTTTTCTTGTTTTAATGTTACATTATGTTGTACAAACATTCTATTAACAAAGTTACTATGTAACATTGCTACCAATTGCTAATGAACATTTCTAGAGAAATTAAACACAAGGCTAAAATGAATGGTTTAAATAATCATCTGTACTTCTGAACACCTTTTATACAGATAACTAACTATAGACTACAACAAGCTTGCAGACACTATTACGACGTTTTTTTTTTAGCAAAAGTGCTACAGGGTATGATAGAGGTCCCCTGGGTTATGAGATATCCCTACTGCATAGGCCTGTGCCATTGAAACCTCTTGTATCTATAGTTATGTGATAGATAATGTGTATCGCCATGAACTATGTATATACCCCAACGGAAAGGCCCTTAAAATGAACACATTCCAACATTTAAAAGGGAAAAATTAGGAGATCATAAATTATGCTACGAAATTGTCTCGGTTTTATTATAGTTACGGACGGGAAAAGCTTACCCTCTAAACAACAGACTTACCCTATAGAAAAATGCCCGTTTTCTTCGGAAACGAGACATATTTTCACAGCAAATAAATACATATATATATATATATATATATATATATATATATATATATATATATATATATATATGTATGCATATATATATGTATGCATATATATATGCATATATATATATATATATATATATATATATATATATATATATATATATATATATATATATATATATATATATATGTGTGTGTGTGTGTATATATATGTATGTATGTGTGTGTATATATATATATATATATATATATATATATATATGTATATATATATATATATATATATATATATATATATATATATATATATATACTGTATATATATCCGTTGATAATGGGGGACCATTGTCTCTACCACAAATTTACATTTTTTCCCACCAAATTTACAGTACACTATTTACACCAATACTTAAATTACAATATCGCAATCAGTAAGTCTTATGTGACAACCTTCTTCAATTTGCCTTCACATGCAACACATGATAATAATTGAGATTCTATTTCCCTTTTACCAAAGATAAATGAAAATGAGACAGTATTTACCTTACTGGTCCAACGGAGCTTCTCTTAAACTTGAATAAACACCTTAGTCTTGTAGTAATTGAATCCTATGGGCTGTTTTCTTCTTGAAATTTCTTAATTTTTTAAATATGGACGAAACACGTATTTTTTCTTTTTCAGGATACTTTATATAAACAAATAAAAGTCTCATGAGCTCTATATTGAATATTCAAAGAGCTAATTACCACTTGGTAAAATTTTCAACTAATTAGATGCTAAACTAATTGTAATATATTCGTCTTCTTTGGTGAAATGCAAAAGGAATTATATTGTCTATGTTTGTGGGTTATGAGCTCATAATAATAATAATAATAATAATAATAATAATAATAATAATAATAAAAGAAAGATAAATCGTCTATTCGCTCAACTTATTAATGTAACATTAATTCACATGAAGGCAATTTTGGATACGAGAATCTAAGAGCTCATAATAATAATAATAATAATAATAATAATAATAATAATAATAATAATAATAATAATCTATTCGCACAACCCATTTAGGTTACATTAATTCACATGTAGGCTACCTTGGATACGAGAATCTTAAGAGCTAATAATAATAATAATAATAATAATAATAATAATAATAATAATAATAATGAGAAACAGAATCGTCTATTGGCACAGCCTATTTATGTGACATTAATTCTTGTGTATCTTGGATACGAGAATCTTAAGAGCTAATAATAATAATAATAATAATAATAATAATAATAATAATAATAATAATAATAATGAGAAACAGAATCGTCTATTGGCAC
>NC_090766.1:14174090-14201590 GCF_036898095.1 Palaemon carinicauda | reverse complement strand
AGTCTAATCGTAAGAATCCTTGCTGTTTGTGTTCATCTTTTTACAGTACGACTTCCAGACGAGGAATCAAGGGATCATATCCCTGGCATTGTCTAATATTTCTATATGGAAATTTTGCTTCCTACAACAAACATTTATTCTATGTTACAAAATTATTCAAGCATGAACACTTAAGGCATAGTATCATTATCTTAAACATATAAGAAAATAACTATATCATCATGACAGGAACATACTTACCTGTACATAGGCAGTGTCGCCCTTTTTATCTCTAGCGCGTGTGGCCGTCTCTCTGAATATCTGGTTCAGCCAGAGTTCTAGAAGGTGTCCCTCAAAGAGGTGCTGCTTTATATCGATAATTGTACGCAGAAAAGGAGCTCCTTTCCTGCAACCGTGAAGAGGAATTGTAGGTAAGAATGGGATTGAACTGAGAGCAGCACAAGGTTGGAAAACAACTTTATGCAATTAGGTTGATAGATTAATCGATGTATATAGTACAAGATGCTGCAAATACACAAGCAAAGGTCTAGGAAACCTAGAATTCATATTTTAAACACATACATATACAGTATGTATATGTATGTATATGTATATATATTATATATATATATATATATATATATATATATTATATACATATATATAATGTATATATATATATACATATGTATATATATAAATATATATATATATATATATATATATATATATATATATATATATATATATATATATATATATATATATATATATATATATACACATATGTATATATACATATATATACATACATATACATACACACATACTTACATACATACATACATACATACATACATATATATGTCCTAAACCCATGGACAAGGGCAAGAATAATATGTAAACAATGAGTTTCATATATTGGGGTTATTAACCTATTAAGTATGACTCGTTATGAGTGTGTGAGTCGCGTTGATACTGTGACAGCATTGAGTTGTAAATATAAATCTTTCCACCAATTTAGTAGTATCAGCAATTTGAGGGGCAGAATGCTTCTCTTGCTCTTATGTGGACAACAACGCAGCTGGAGCTGCTGTTGGTTGAGTAATAAGAACCAGGCGAAGGTATCCTCTCTGTGTACTACTCCAGTTGCATAATGAAATGAATAAAATCTCTGATGTGTCATTTATATATGTAGGGTACACTATACTAACTATAGTCATGCCTCCTAAATGGTGTTTTCAGTTGTCCAAAAAGCTAAAATGGCTCGTAATGGGTTTTGACACTTGTTAAGGAGGCCGATAAGATTTTAGAATTGGCAAGACAACTTAGTGGCAATCAAAGGGGAAACCTGTTGGATGAAAATATCATTGAACATAGAGAAAAGCATCAGTTAGAGTTGACGAATGTAGAAAAGTTCAAGTCATCATCAGAAAAGGGTGACGATGACAACTCCGCCACAAAATTGGACTTTAAGAAAGACCAGCCTATGTCTTTACAATGTCTTGTGAATGGAAAGATAAGATGATAGAATTTGACCCACATTTGAAATGGTCCATTATTGTGACTTGAGGAATCACAGGTCCTATGCTGTAGTAGGCATATGGCGAATTGAAAAAGCAAAACAACACTCGCCAATTACAGTGTTTCTAACAAAGGTAGTAAAAAGGCATACTGATGGAGAAACAGTAAATGACTGGTCATCATCAATATAGTCTGCTTAGAACCAGTACCATGAACATCGTCTACTGCCAAGCCACAACTCTCTACATTGCTTCCTACCAATCTTTTCTCCATAAGGCCATTTTTGTCTCAGTTTTCATTGAGTGACACGGATCCAGATAAACCCATTCTCTCTCATCAAGTGACTAGAGTCTTCTGCAATGCCTAAGTTCTCATTCCTTCACCATATTGGTGTAGGCATCTGTAGAATCATCATCGTAATCATCATAATAATCTAAGGAGTATCAAGAAGCAAAAATTGGACAGTTGATGGCCTGCTGAGTAGCGAGTAACGTAGATACTAGTATTGTATGTAGTTTGTTTCGAACATGCTGTGTTTTAGTCTTGTACGACATAGATAGGTGTAATCTACAATACGAGAGAGAGAGAGAGAGAGAGAGAGAGAGAGATAGAGAGAGAGAGAGAGAGAGAGAGAGAGAGAGAGAGAGCCATTATTAGATGGTATGGTATTGCGGTTGTAGAGTATACGTTGGTAAGTCATTGTCTCTCTGTACCTAACATTATTTTAGATGTGTCTAACCTTTAGATATAAGTTCATTTCATGGTCTGGGAAGATGTACTCATAATTCTTAATTCCCAGGTAGTAGGTTGGCCATGACACCAGTCACCCATTGAGCTACTACTGCTAGAGTTATTGTGTCCTTTGACTTGCCAGACAATACTACATTGGATCCATTTCTTTGGTTACGGCTAATTTTTCCTTTGCCTGCATATACCCTAAATAGTCTGGCCTATTATTCATAATCTCTTCTGTCCTCATACGCCTGAAAACACTTAGATTACCAAAGAATTCATCTTCACTCAAGGGGTTAAATACTGTACTGTAATTGTTCAGTGGCTGATTTCCTCTTGGTAAGGGTAGAAGTGACTCTTAAGCTATGGTAAACAGCTCTTCTAGGAAAAGGACACTCCAAAATCAAACCACTGTTCTCTAGTCTTGGATAGTGCCATAGCCTCTGTACCATGGTTTTCCAATGTTTTGGGGTAGAGTTCTCTTGGTTGAGGGTACATTCGTATTTATCTTGTTCTTGTTTTTATGAAATTTTTATAGTTTATATATGAGAGATCTATATTAATGTTGTTGCTGTTTTTGAAATATTTTGTTTTAATTGTTCATAAGGCTACTTCTCTTGAAGTTTATTTACTTGCTTGTTTCCCTGCTTGACTGGGCTATTTTTCCCTGTTGGAGCCTTTGGGCTTATAGCATCCTGCTTTTCAACTAGGGTTGTAGTTTAGCTAGTAATAATAATAACAATACTGTTATAGACAATATCAGCAATGCTTTGCTTAGGGTAATTTCGTACATAGATTGTTTTTCCTCTCTGTATTTCAGAGAAGCAATTTCAAATACCTGTAGAGTTTACCTAGCCTATCAGTTGCAGATATCTACAACTGCATAAGGTCTTGGAGCATAATGCCCATGCTTGAGGAGGTTTTACAGTATACATACATACAGGTGTATATATATATATATATATATATATATATATATATATATATATATATATATATATATATATATATATATATATATATATATATATATATATATTTATATATGTACTGTATGTGTGTGTGTATGAGTGTATATGTGCACACATGCACACTCACATATATATGTATATGTATGTGTGCACATATACATACTCATGCATATACGCATGGATGTATATAAACAGTATATATATATATATATATATATATATATATATATATATATATATATATATATATATATATATATATATGCGTGTGTTTGTATGTGTGTGTGTATGATTATTGTTAATTTCAGACGAAAGTGGTAAAAAATCCTATTACTCATAACTTACGAAAAGGACATCGGTATTTCACAAATGAGACGGGCTTCAGTGAATTTAGAAATGCATCTTCATACCAATTCTCATCTCAGGTCCTTGGCTGTTTCTAGAATTTATGTGCTCTTATTCCCGCATTTTTTAGTGTAAAATAATGGCCCGACCAAGTATTAAGTCTGCATATTTCGCTTATAAGTATAAACCTAGTATCTATGTTTAAAAAATGTTTTTTTTCGATTATTCCAGAAAAGGTAATAGGTTGGCCAAGGCACCAGCCACCCTTTGCGATACCACTGCTAGAGAGTTATTGGGTCCTTGACTGGCCCTGTAGTTCTGCGTTGGACCCTTCTCTGGTTACGGCTCATTTTTCCTTGCCTACACATACACCGAATCATCTGGGCTATTGTTTACACATTCTCGTCTTTCCTCGTACACCTAACAACATTCAGATAACCGAAAAATTCTGCTTCACTCAAGTGATTAACTACTGCACTTTATTTGTTGAGTGGCTACTTTCCACTTGATAAGGGTAGAAGAGTGTCTATGGTAAGCAGCTCTTCTAGGAGAAGGACACCCCTTAATCAAACCGTTGTTCTTTAGTCTTGGGTAGTGCCATAGCCTTTGTACCATGGTCTACCACTGTCTTGGGTTAGAGTTCTCTTGCTTGACGGTACACTCAGGCACACTATTCTATCTATTTCCTTTCCTCATTGGGCTATTTTCCCAGCTGGAGCCCTTTGGTTTATGATAACCTGCTTTTCCATCTAGGGTTGTAGCTTAGCTAGTAATAATAATAATGATATACTAGATTATGGGTTATTATTATTATTTGTATTAGTATTTTTTATCGTTACAAGCATACGAGTTATGTACCAAAATTTCTATATGTTGTGATTTATGAAACCATATCGTGGTACTGGTTACATGCACTCGAAGTGAAAGAAATACCAGCTGGATAGCCTCAAATGAGAGAGAGAGAGAGAGAGAGAGAGAGAGAGAGAGAGAGAGAGAGAGAGAGAGAGAGAGAGAGAGAGAGAGAGAGAGAGAGAGAGAGAGAGGGAAGGGGGTGTTCAGATAGTTAAGTTACTTTTGTATCATTAATTATAAGTGGGAGACCATGAACATTGCAGCTGGACGACGCTTCTGAATATGCTACATGGAATATCTCTCAAATTTAAGACAAGAGATATATGTTCTTTATAAGTATAATTAGCGTGATGGTAAACATTGATGCTGTCCTGATTAATTTGGTTAGCCTTCAAATCCATTTTCTTTAGCGAAAGGTTTGGTTTGAGAAAGAAAATATAGTTGCGCCGGTTGTATCTAGGGTAACTTAAATATAATTTTACTTACACGAAAATAAAGATAAATATAAACATAATTTTGAGTAAACATTTATATTTTAACTTTCCGGTTAAAATCCTGGTATTTCCTATTGACTTCCTTTTTTGCATTTTTCCAGCAAAGAAATATTAAAGGTCTACTTGATTTTCCATTTATAATGAAACCCAACATCAGTTATCTCGTTTTCTATTTTGATATGTCTACACTATATTCGAATTGTAGGAAAATTAAGGGGATCTATACTAACCCAATGTGCTCCAACTGGACCAAAAGCTCATTATGGTAATATCTTACGGTTTAGATCATTTATTTCTACTAAAACAATTGATGGGTTATTTAAATTATATAGATCCATGTCAGTTGCATTTACATAACCATCTATTTAATTCACAGTTCTTTATGTTTGCTTATGATAGATTAATATTGAGTTTATTATTGCGTAGAATATCTTTAAAAACATTGGATTCGTTATGGTCAGGGAAAACTACAACGTGCCAAAGATGGGTCTCCAAGGTTTGAATTTTAAAAATTATCAGTCAAAAGATTCCCGTGGAAGATGGGGGGGGTGGGGGATGGTGTTGGTGCTGTCAGTGCACCTCAAGCCAGGCTGATATTTGCGCGAATTTGTGGCACGCATTGCCACGACTTGAGTCGTGAACTCCTCGTGAACTGGCGTGAAGTGTTCGTAAACCCGTTGTGACATCTTGGCATGTCGTGACGAGAATTTTGAAATGTTCAAAATTTTGGTCACGACAAATTTCCTGACCGGGTCGTGAACTATATGCGAACTGTTCGTGAACTTGTCGGGACGATGCGGGAAGTGCGCAAACTATGCGAAAACTATGTGTGAACTCGTCGTGAACTCGTCGTGCTAGTTCGTGTCAATGTGGACAGGTCAGCTGTGATTCTGAGGTAATTTTTGTGTTTTTTTTTTTTTTATCTTCCAGTTCGTGCCACAAAGTGTCGCGACTTGCCACGACAAATTCGTGGCAAAAAGTCGTGCAAGTGTCAGGGTACCTTCATACGGTGTACTGCAGGGATTACTTAGGGTCTTTTCAGTGTCCTATCGGCTTCATTTATTTGAAATGTGAAAGGGAGACATCTGTATAAATTATATATATATATATATATATATATATATATATATATATATATATATATATATATATATATATATATATATATATATATATATATATATATATATATATATATATGAGAGAGAGAGAGAGAGAGAGAGAGAGAGAGAGAGAGAGAGAGAGAGAGAGAGAGAGAGAGAGAGAGAGAGAGAGAGAGAGAGAGAGAAAATCTTTTCACTCTGAGTCCTGGCATGTGAGATTAGTTTATTCTTCAAAAAATAGTATACATTTGAATGGTAAAACATATGTTTTGATAACATAGAAAGGGAGCTTATAGATATGATTTCCTGATTGGTAAAACAAAACACCCCCGTTTTTTTTATACATTAACCATGACTCTTAAGTGTATTTCTTGCAAGATTTTATTTTCTTAAGGAGTGAAGATTGAGTTTTAAGGTAATCAAAAAAGTTAGTGCAACTCCAGTCGAAATTGAATTTCACTATTAGTGCAGACCTCAGTTTAGTTGCCTGCAAGTTTTTTTTATTAGAGTGAATACTTTCTGCAGGAACATTGCACCCAGAGTGACAGGCAAAACTCAACAAGCTTAAATTATTATTATTATTATTATTATTATTATTATTATTATTATTATTATTATTATTATTATTATTATTATTATTATTATTATTATTACTTGCTAAGCTACAACCCTCGTTGGGAAAGCAAGATGCTATAAGGCCATGGGGCCCCAACAGGGAAAATAGGCCAGTGAGGAAAGGAAATCAGGAAAAATAAAATATTTTAAGAACAGTAACAACATTAAAATAATTACTTCCGATATAAACTAAGAAAATTTTTACCAAAACAAGAGGAAGAGAAATAAGATAGAATAGTGTGCCCGAGTGTACCCTTAAGCAAGAGAACTCTAACCCAAGACGTGGACGACCATGGTACAGAGGCTATGGCACTACCCAAGACTAGAGAAACAGGTTTGATTTTGGAGTATCCTTCTCCTAGCAGAGCTGCTTACCATAGCTAAATTTATTTTTACCCTTACCAAGAGGAAAGTAGCCACTGAACAATTACAGTGGAGCAGTTAACCCCTTGTGTGAAAATAATTGTTTGGTAATCTCAGCGTTGCCAGGTGTATGAGGACAGAGGAGAGACTGTAAAGAATAGGCCAGACTATTCGGTGTATGTGTAGGCAAAGAGAAAGTGAATCGTAACCAGAGAGAAGGATCCAATGTAGTACTGCCTGGCAAGTCAAAGGACCCCATAACTCTCTAGCGGTAGTATCTCAACGGGCCAATTCATTTCTCATCCACTTCCGAATCATTGTCATCCAATTCTTGCATTTTTTTTAATTTGTCAAAACCTCATAAAAGTTTTCACTCGATCAATGTAAAATCAGGTTTTGTGTCTTGAATAGAATTCAGTACTTATTGAACTTAAGTGGATACTGTTTTATTTTAATGAAGGGCCAATTCAAAACTATCCACGTCTTCAAACGGTCGAGTACACTGATTCAAGTATGCAGTGTAAGTTCCGTGAACTTATTCAATTACACTTTTTTTTTTCTTTTTACAATACCCTACATCGTACCCTTTCTCTTCTAAATCTCGAAGCATTTTATTTATTGTGTTTGGGATACCACGATGTTGTCCTCTTTTGGTGGCTATTTCATTACTAATCTACTACAAACGCGTAGTACCTGGACTACTGGTCGTATCATATATGTACAAGTGGTGCAATTATTTTAATATTCTTTTATTTAGTTAAGGAAAATGCTGCTGCAAGAGTCTTAGAGGTTTCTACAAAAACACTATCCTAATTGTTTTCTTTGAACAATTAGCAATTCGTTACAATTTTCACATGCAGTAGGGGGGACATTACGTGCAAAATCCACAAAGGGCCACCACAATCTAGTGATTTTTGGGGGTGAGAGAGAGATTCGAAATGGGGATTGTCGTATGGTCCCTACCCATAGCTGGTTTCACTTCTTTTTTACTTTACTTCCCTTCCCGTTTCCTATCTTCCATCTTGCTGTTCAACCTCTTTCTGGTCTCATCGCCAAGTCCGAATTCATAAATCCAATGTCCAAAAGTCTCAACAAAGACACATACTCTATATACTGTATATAATGAAAACCGAAGTCACTTCTCTTTCCCCTTCTTAAAACCTGGGAAAAAAAGTAGGGCAATGGCTACTGAGGACTGTTACTGATGCATTTTCCCTATCGAATAGAGATAATAATACAATGAAAATCTATCTGGGACTCTGGGTGGGTGGTTGAACCTGCACCAAATCAGTTGAAAGTTGATGTGAGTATGATTAAACTGCCACAACCAAACTTTGGACCAGTAAAATTGAAATAAAGTTAATGGCAATGCCACCTATTTGCAGATGACTAATCCATTCTTACTTTTACCTTGCCCTTTGGGTCATTATGCGTAAGAGGAGATAATGATGAGGATTAAGTAATTGAGGAAGGTTGTGCATTTGCCTATGCTTATCTTTCCACATGTCAGAAAGTTGTTGATGCTTTTTATTAAAAATCTGTGTAGTTGTGCAAGCAAGGAAAGGTTCGAATGTGTATTAATATGAATCCAGAGCCATATAGGAAATTACATCCCTTTGAATTATAATTTTGTTCTATGTGCTTAATAAATCACTTTGATTTCGAAGTTATAATTTCTATTATTATACTAACCGACAACCCCAGTAGGACCCGCTGGTTTCCAAATAATGTTGCCGACTGATGTGCATGGGAGTGTAACCGTTCTTGTCGGTGTATTCTGCCGCGATGAAACTCTTCACGTAATTCTTCCACGTGAAAAAGGCATGTTTTCCTTTGCTCACCAACTTCATCTCGTCGGCTATATCCCGTACCTGGAGACGAAAATTAAGTTAAGGGAAGAAATAAGTTTTTAATGACTGTGAAATGGCAACTACCAAATGCAAGGCATACCTACATCAATGAAATCAATATACCTAATCATCAACAAAATTATTTACTGTATTTATATGGTTTTACATATTCATACAAATGTAGCGTATATATACAGTATATATATATATATATATATATATATATATATATATATATATGTATATATATATATATATATATATATATATATATATATATATATATATATATATATATATATATATATATATATATATATATATATATATATATCACCAATCTTACAGTTCTATCAATAAACAAATTGAACAATCATGGTGACATCACACATCCCTATATCAGCCCCACTCTCACTGGAAACCACTCACTCACTTCATTTTCTATCCTAACATATGCTTTACTCCATATTTATAAACTCGTCACTACTTGCAACAACCTTCCACCAATTTCATATAACCTCATCACATTCCACATCACTTCCCTATCAACTCTTATTATAAGCTTTCTCCAGATCCATAAATGCAAAATATAACATGTTACTTCTTGCTAAATACTTCTTGCATATCTACCTGACTATGAAAATCTGAGCCATACATCCCCTACCTCTTCTAAAGCATACTGTGCTTCTAAGATTGTATCCTCCACTTTATTCATAATCTTATTGATTAACACTACCATACACTTTTCTAACCACACTAGAAAACTAATACCCTTAGAATTACAACACTCATGCACATCTCCCTTACCTGTGTATAGCGGAACAATACACACATACACCCAGTCCACTGAGACCTTTGCGAACATAAAACTTATAATAAATAATCTCACCAACCATTCCACCATTCCTTTAACATCTCAGCCCTTACACCATCCATACCAGGTGCTTTCCCTACTTGCATTTCATCTAGTGCTCTCTTCACCTCCCCTCTTGTAATTTCTCTCATATTCTCATCTTCCGTTAATGGTACCTTAACACTTGCAACAGCAATTATATTTGCGTCCTTATCATCCTCAACATTCAGCAACCTTTCAAAATATTCAGTCCACCTTTTTCCTGCCTCATCTTTCAAAACCTTCCATTTTTCTCTTTCGCTGTCTCTTCACTCCTCAATCCACCCTACCTTACTGTCTTCATTTCTTTCCAAAACTTCTTTGTATTTTCTTCATATGTACCTCCCAATCCCTGACCCCACCTCCAGTCAGCTCCCCTCCTTGCCTCGGCCACCTTCCGTACCACATTTTTCTCTATATCCTTCATCCTCATCTATACTATTATCCTACAGCAATTCTTCAAATGCCCTCTTTTCCCATTCCACCTTCATCTTCACTCAGTCATTCCACCATTCATTACTCTTCATCATACTGCCTTCAACAATCCTCTCACTATGCACATCAGTTGCGTGCCCAACAAAATTTTCCTTTACTAGCTTCCAATCCTCCAGATCACCAGTTCCTCTCAATTTCACCCTGTCATATGCCACTTCCAACCTTTCTTGATATTCACTTTTTGTCTCTGTTTTTTCAACTCTTCCACCTTCACTACTTTCCTTTTACATCCCTGCATTCTATTTCCCTCACTCTTTTGCTCAGCTAATTTTAGTTCAAGAAAAAAAAAATTATCAGACCGGCAGCTATACCCCTAAATATGTGTATATCTTTCAGTCTTCTTGTTATCATCCCAATAATCCATCAATGCTCTCTCTACCTCTCTTCGATTTCCCACTCTTATTACCCATGTATACTTATTTATATCTCTCTTCTTTAAAAAAAACTATTACTTATCTCCACCTCTTGTTCAGCACACATATCTAGCAGTCTCTCACCACCTCATTATTACCTGATATGCCATACTTTCCAATGACACTTTCTGCCTCTCCAGCATCCACTCTGGCATTTAAGTAATCCAATACAACTACATAATTCCTTTGTTCTTCACTTTTCTCAAAACTCAGTCCATGCACATTAACAGAAGCCCAACAATCCTTACCTTATATGTGTGTGTGTGTATGCATGTACATATTGTGATATTTAGTGATGCGTTTCGGTACAGATCACTGATAACCGAAGGTAAACGTCATAAAAGCAGGAGAGAATTGCGATTTAATGAAAAGTTTCAGATTGAAGTGTTTGACAAACAAAAGTTAATTTTCTTTAAGAAATGGTTATTGATGTTCAGAACTTATTCCGGACATTTTATGATTTCTATGTCTTTACTCATTTGTTGATTGATCTTTGTTTTTATTCCTTTAATCGCTCATTTTAAACTATTTTTACATTATGAGTCCTTATTTCTGTGAATAGAGTCAGGCTTGTTTCCATATCAACCTATGAAATTGTTATTTTCGTTTGCTCATTTGAACGTTTTTAAGTTTTGAGATTTCAGTTCAGTGAGTAGTTAGTTAGACTTGTTTCCTCATAGGCCTATGACAGACTGACTTACCCCTAAGGTCTTGGCCACCATCTGGTTATCAGGATTTGTGCTCTCCGTCAGAAACTGCCAACCCACGCTGTAGTGAGGTTCCATACCCCACGTCCAACCCTTCTGGTTCAGCAGTTGTGGGATGGAATCAACAGCCTCGCTCATCTGGGGCACTGATAGACTAGCAATCAGAGCAGATTTGTACGTCGTCAGTATTAGGAAACTAAAGATCATCCAGCAAGCTAACCACAACTGTTGAGGCAATGGAGAATTGGAATTTGATAAATTACTGTTATTCATTGTATTCCGTCTTGTGCACTTTCTGGTTCGATCCTCATTTAAAGTTCGCTCATGAATGGCAGAGGCAAGGGACAGGGCAATAACCCATCATTTGATATGTGTTCTTTTCTTTTCTCTATTTTTATATCCCTGCTATTATTCAAGTTTATGCCTCCATACACTGATAACCTTGTAAAACTCACCCTGCCGAAGAAGTACGAAGGATTCTTGAATGGCGTCTGCTGGAACAGGAGGCCCCAAGTATAGAAAATGGCATGAGAGATGCTGGATTCCTCTGGGGGACCCATATCTCTCCCCTGCCTGGGTTCTTTCAGGCGTGAGGATATATCCAACCATCCTTTGTGAAGGACCCAGAAGGATAAGCCGACCACCACACTGCTCGCGACCACCGCAGCCCACATGGTCACTGCGGAGGATTATTTCAAATGGCATTATAGTAGATTAAACTTGGGATAATTCTAGGTGTTAATTTCAGCTGATTCATAGTTATGTTTCAGTGCATACTTATTGGCATACTATAGTCGCCACAAGGATTTTGGGTGAAATAAGCCCCACCCCTTCATGACGTCATAGCCAATCACGTTGCCTCCCACGTTAGCAGTCACAAATTTCAAGCTGATTACGTGGAGAGAACATTATTGGCTATGACGTCATCAGGGGTGGGGCTTATTTCACCCAGAATCTCTGCGGTGACTATACACTATATGTGACAGTGCTAATGCCTATTAGTTTTTATATTTGTTGTTCTGTTGTCTGTGGAAGCTTGCTTAGGAAGTTGAAGAAGGCCTTTTATGTTTCTTTCTTTGGAATATTTGCTTGCTTTGAATGGTAATGAGAATGATGATGCCAGTAATAATGATGATAGTGATGATGATGAAAAGTATAATGGTCGTGATGATAATGATAATAGATTTTCTATAGTATATAGTAACAATTCTTTGTAACGTTAGCCTTTTTCTCCTGTATTTATCAGAATGTAATTCATATTTTTTTGCCAATAACAACTATGTTAAAACTAAATGCTTTCGTGAATGACAATTTCTCGTGAAGGGTTGACTGATGGCCAGGTACTTCGACTGGCGTTTGGTCCGGAGGATAGAAATTCAGTGAAATATGGAAGATGAGTTCATTATAACTTCATATTGTGTATCTTCAAGTTTAAGATGGGATTGAATCAAATGTTATGTAGTCGAAATTTAGTGAAGTAAAGGATTTGAGACAAAAAATGACTTTAAAGTTCCAAGTAAAGCACTTAGTGAAAGAAACGATATAAGTAAAAAAAATGAAAGAAACAATATGAGTAAAAATAAGAAGTGAAAGAAACCATATAAGAAAAAATCAGTGCAAGAAACTATAAAGATAAATTTAAATCAGTGTAGGAAAAGATTTTGATAAAAAATAAGTGAAAAAATGCTCCTAGTGCAATTTGCACTTGGTTAAGATAAGAAACCCGTGAATCAGGATCCACGAATTTATGCTAATTTCAGGTGCTTCCTGAACGTGATTATAAATAAAGTGCATTAAAAGACGTTTATGTAAGCTAGTTAATTAAAATAATCTAAAATTTTACATAAGCAGGTCATCTGAATATATTGAGATATACCCACCCATTAAAAATTGCTTGTAGTTTAAATAGAATAACTTTAAAAGAAGGAAGATAATAAAATTGTTCTCTGGAAAAAATCTGTTTATACAAACTAAGTATTTAGAAAATTTAAAAAAGCCAGTTTATACAAACTAAGTCTTTAGAAAATAAAAAAAACGGTGTATACAAACTAAGTCTTTAGAAAAAATAGTTTATACAAACAATCCCATTATAAGAAGTGACTCATGCAAACTGTTCCTTTAAAAAATCCCTTACTCGTGAAGGGTCTAATGATAGCCAAGTACCGCGGCAGGAGCTGAGGCTTGAGAGTGACGATGAGGAAGGGCTCAGGAGCGTACATCCTGGTGAAGTCGACAACGGCATTCCTCTTGGCTGAGGGGAAGAGACATGTCCCAAAATCGGCGTCCTCTTTCATCATGGCGGCCACAAGTCCCGTCCACGAACCGTTACCAATGGGTTGACCCCATTCGTCGTCCACGGACAGAAATGCTCTGAACCTTGTATTGGGAAGACAGAAGTAGACGTTTGGATTTCGCCTCGTGAAGAAGAATAATTACTGAGCTTTCCTCATCTTTTTCAGAGGTATTAAAGGTTGCTAATTTGTGACAGTTGCAAGGGATAGGCCCGTGTGTTTTAATGCAACACCTAGGGCTCCTCTCCACCCAAGCTAATACCATGGAGAATCAGTCAGTGGCAATGTAGGACTAATGAGGGTTCCATTGTACAGTAGTGTGCAGGAGGCTTAAGCTAAATAGTGTGGTAGCCATTTTCCTATATATAGGACAACCATTTAGAGCTTGGTATATAAACTATTACTGGTAGTGGAATGTGATAACCTGAAATTTTTCTTCATACTACTCTTCACATTGAATCAAGTGGTACCAGAAGAGCTCAGCCTTCTGATATCTCGGCTAGTTGTAAGGGGATATGTAACTAGCCCATACTCGTTATATTGACCCCAGAAACTTACTGATACTCATTTACATCTGAGTGGACTTGTGGGCAATAATTTGGAATAGAACATCTGTAGCTTACTAACTCTCTCTCACAATGGTGGTGGAGCCATGTTTTAATAAAGTTACTCAAACTTGAGTAGCGTTTGAGCATGGGTCTACTTAGTGGAAGTTTCTGATGTAACTGGTTTAGCTACAGCAATTTGTGCATGTACATTTTTCATGGCAATGATGTACAGCAAAGACCTTCCCTTTAAATCATAATTAGAAGTAGAGAGGCATAGACATTCTTGCCCTCAGTGATGCTACAGGTCTTGATGAGGAATAATATAGACTTAAGGGAATTTAAGGTGGCAGGATCTAGTGTTGCTTGCTTGCCTTAAAGTTCGTAATAGGCAGGTGTGCATCAATTTGGGCTACCGTGGACACGTAACCAAGGAAACCCTGATGAAAACACAATCTACTGGCTGAAATACCTGTCGACAACAGAGTCAAGATTTGCTCCTTTTTTCAGATTTCTGATCCTGAAGATGAGGAGAGTTTTAAGAGATTGGTGAGGTGTTGTCTTTGAAGTGTATATATATATATATATATATATATATATATATATATATATATATATATATATATATATATATATATATATATATATATATATATACCTTTATTCCATCAGAAGTAGATGGCAGCTGAAAGGTACAGTCTTTCGGTTTTGTAGCAAGTAGAAGGTTAGTTTGGTAACCATCTTCCTTGATCATAGTAATTATTTGTACGGATGTACAGGTAGATGGATTTGTGGGCGGTAGGTCAGGAATGACCCACGATCCACTTAACAGGATCCAGTTACTCTACCTCTAAAATACAAGCTCATATCGGTTAATTGCACCATCCATAGGTAACTAGTCCACTACAGTTCAAAGGCCGCAGACATATCCTTCCACTCCTGTCTGTTTCTGGTCTTTCTATGGCAGTTGATACCCGCAAATTTTCTTAGTTCGTCGATACATCGTCTTCTCTTCCTTCCTTTGCTTCTTTTTTTTTATCTCTAGGGACCCAATCTGTTATTGTTTATGTCCATCTATTATCTGTAATTCTCATAATATGTCCTGCCCATGTCCATTTCTTTTTCTTACATGTTTTAAACTATCTTCTACTGGAATATATACAGTATATATATATGTATGTATGTATATATATACATATATATATGTATATATATATATATATATATATATATATATATATATATATATATATATATATATATATATATATATATATATATATATAATATATATATATATAATATATAATATATATATGATTCTGGAAAAAATATTTTTCGCAAGCTTAACAAAATATTTAAGAAAATCGTAAATTTTAACCAAATAAGAACCCATGGAAGGGCCTTCAAAAATAAAATTTAAAGAAAATAATTGAATGAAGACTTGCGTTAGATTCAATTTCCTGGCCATTTCCCTCAGCATCCGGACTTCGAGGCAGTCGACAAATTGGACAGAGCTGCCAGGTTCATCCGTATCCGGTATGAAATCCGCGAATGGGAAAAATGACTTCACTGCCATCCGAAGGGTGTGCCCGTTGAAGTTCTTGAATTGGTCTGAGAGGAAGAGAGATTAAAAGTAGTCATTTGGACTGATGTTTTAAAAGTGTCATGACTGAAGTAGATTGAAATTGTCATTTGGTCTCGTGTCCTTAAAGTGTCATGGCTGAATTTAATTGAAAAGTGTCACGACTGAATTAGATTGAAAAGTGTCATGATTCTATTAGATTGAAGTCCTCATTTGGTTTCGTGTCTTACAAGTGTCATGACTGAATTATATTGAAATTGCTATTTGCTTTCTTGTCTTAAAAGTGTCATGACTGAATTAAATTGAAATTTTAATTTGATTTCGTGTCTTTAAAGTGTCATGACTGATTTAGATCGGACTCGTATTTGGTTTTGTGTTTTAAAGTGTCATGACTGAATTAAATTGATATTTTCATTTGGTTTTGTTTTGAAAGTGTCATGACTGAATTAGGTTGAAATTTTCATTTGGTTTCGTGTCTTAAAAGTGTCATGACTGAATTAGATTGAATTCGTCATTTGGTTTTGTTTCAAAAAGTGTCATGACTGAATTAAATTGAACTCGTCATTTGGTTTTGTGTTTTAAAAGTGTCATTACTGAATTAGGTTGAAATTTTCATTTGGTTTCGTGTCTTAAAAGTGTCATGACTGAATTAGATTGAATTCGTCATTTAGTTTTGTTTCAAAAAGTGTCATGACTGAATTAAATTGAACTCGTCATTTGGTTTTGTGTTTTAAAAGTGTCATTACTGAATTAAATTGAAATTTTCATTTGGTTTCGTATCTTAAAAGTGTCATGACTGAATTAGATTGAACTAGTTATTCGGTTGTGTATTTTAAAAGTGTCACGACTGAATTAGATTGAAATTGTTATTTGGTGTTGTGTTTTAAAAGTGTTATGACTAAATTAAATTGATTTCATCAATTGGTTTCGTGTCTGAAAAGTGTCATGACTGAATTAGATTTAAAAGTGTCATGAATAAATAAGATTGAACTTGTCATTTGGTTTTGTGTCTTAAAAGTGTTATGACTAAATTATATTTAACTCATCATTTGGTTTCTTGTGTTAAAAGTGTTATGACTCATTTAAATTGAACTCTTCGTGTGGTTTCGTGTCTTAAAAATGTCATGACTGAATTAAATTGAACTCTTCATTTGATTTCGTGTCTTAAGATTGTCATGACTGAATTAGCATTTTGGTAATTCCAGTTTAATGGAAATCAATTTAATTGTTTTTTATTGTCTGTTAAGATTGTATTAGAATCGAAACACTATCGCTCTATTTGATCTGTTGATTTTGATGAAAGATAAACATTACTCAACCCACTCTTTTGAGCACTGTTTTTTTTTTTTTTTTTTTAAATATTTAAGTGAATTACGGTACTTTTGCTCCATGATAAAAAATGCTTTTCTGGTGTTCATTTTATTTCTAGTGTTCATTTTATTATATATAAACAAAATGAATATCAACTTGTAAATACAATACACGAATTAATAAACAAAGTAAATAAAGGCATACGATTACAAAACCTGTAAATCGTACCAGGAAAGAAATTTCTTTCGTACTTCCAGCCAGTTTTCGGAAACCAAGTGTCCGTCAGGATGACTTGGCTGTTACCAGCGTCGCAGAACAGACATCGAAGATACACTCTAATGCTTCCTGTAGGAAAATTCTCATTATTTATATTGTGAAATTAATTGATATAAAAGGGATTTCAATCCATTTTCATGCAGTTTTGTCTATTGTACTTGGTAGATCAAGAAATCTCTCTTTTTTGTTGATTGATTGATTGATTGAGAGTTTTCTGGCATCTTGACTCTTTCACTGCTGGAAATAATGATATTGGATTATTTGTTCAGTGGAACCTCGTGGTTTGTGGAATTTCTATTTAGCATGTCTTTGAAAATCTGAAAATTGTTTGTACATAAAAGGACAAATTAGTATTGTGGTCAGTTTATTAGGATTTAACGATAGTTATTGTAACCTTTAAAAACTCAGAAAAAAAAATCAAATCTATGATAACTTTTTAGAAATTAATAAAATCCGAAATACAGGTTCTGGAAATCAGACTTGTTGTTAGACAGATTAGAATCCATGTTATTGTAAACAGCACATATATTATGAAGAAATATGCATGTATAACTATTGCTATTTTCCTCGCCATCAAAGAAATGTTACGGGCATCGAAGTTTAATAAGCTTACGGAAAGAACTGGTAGGAAAATATAATATAAAAAAGGAGAGTTTTATTCGTTTATGCAAATGCAATTTAACCTAACTGGTAAGATACATAACAGCCAGCTTATTGTTTGTTAAAATATATCTTTTGTCTGGGCAATTCGAGGAGGAACTTTTCACGATGGAATTTAAAACCGAAAAATCAAAAGATACCGTAAGATAAAACGAAGGTGTTTTTTTTTTTTTTTTTTTTTTTTTTTTTTTTTTTTTTTTTTTTTTTTTTTTTTTTTTTTTAGCAGATAGACACTGAGGTACATGTGAGTTAAAGTTGCAAATATCCGTGGTAATTCCTTGTCAAGGAATTTTGATGTTTTTGGAAGGTAAACTTGACATTCAGTTCATTTCAGTAGAGTGCTCGGAGGATTCCTCCGTCAGACGGGGCTTTTAAACTACATATCTAGACCCTAACCTAGCTATAAGTTTAGACTGCATATCTAGACCCCAACCTAGCTATAAGTTTGGACTGCATATCTAGACCCCAACCTAGCTATAAGGTTAGACTGCATATCTAGACCCCAACCTAGCTACAAGTTTGGACTGCATATCTAGACCCCAACCTAGCTATAAGTTTGGACTGCATATCTAGACCCCAACCTAGCTACAAGTTTGGACTGCATATCTAGACCCCAACCTAGCTATAAGTTTGGACTGCATATCTAGACCCCAACCTAGCTATAAGTTTGGACTGCATATCTAGACCCCAACCTAGCTATAAGTTTGGACTGCATATCTAGACCCCAACCTAGCTATAAGTTTGGACTGCATATCTAGACCCCAACCTAGCTACAAGTTTGGACTGCATATCTAGACCCCAACCTAGCTATAAGTTTGGACTGCATATCTAGACCCCAACCTAGCTACAAGTTTGGACTGCATATCTAGACCCCAACCTAGCTATAAGTTTGGACTGCATATCTAGACCCCAACCTAGCTACAAGTTTGGACTGCATATCTAGACCCCAACCTAGCTATAAGTTTGGACTGCATATCTAGACCCCAACCTAGCTACAAGTTTGGACTGCATATCTAGACCCCAACCTAGCTATAAGTTTGGACTGCATATCTAGACCCCAACCTAGCTACAAGTTTGGACTGCATATCTAGACCCCAACCTAGCTATAAGTTTGGACTGCATATCTAGACCCCAACCTAGCTACAAGTTTGGACTGCATATCTAGACCCCAACCTAGCTACAAGTTTGGACTGCATATCTAGACCCCAACCTAGCTATAAGTTTGGACTGCATATCTAGACCCCAACCTAGCTATAAGTTTGGACTGCATATCTAGACCCCAACCTAGCTATAAGGTTAGACTGCATATCTAGACCCCAACCTAGCTATAAGGTTAGACTGCATATCTAGACCCCAACCTAGCTACAAGTTTGGACTGCATATCTAGACCCCAACCTAGCTATAAGTTTGGACTGCATATCTAGACCCCAACCTAGCTACAAGTTTGGACTGCATATCTAGACCCCAACCTAGCTATAAGTTTGGACTGCATATCTAGACCCCAACCTAGCTACAAGTTTGGACTGCATATCTAGACCCCAACCTAGCTATAAGTTTGGACTGCATATCTAGACCCCAACCTAGCTATAAGTTTGGACTGCATATCTAGACCCCAACCTAGCTATAAGTTTGGACTGCATATCTAGACCCCAACCTAGCTATAAGGTTAGACTACATATCTAGACCCTCACCTAGCTATAAGTTTGGACTGCATATCTAGACCCCCACCTAGCTATAAGGTTAGACTACATATCTAGACCCTCACCTAGCTATAAGTTTGGACTACATATCTAGACCCTCACCTAGCTATAAGTTTAGACTACATATCTAGACCCTCACCTAGCCATAAGTTTAGACTACATATCTAGACCCTCACCTAGCTGTAAGTTTAGACTACATATCTAGACCCTCACCTAGCCATAAGTTTAGACTACATATCTAGACCCTCACCTAGCTATAAGTTTAGACTACATATCTAGACCCCAACCTAGCCATAAGTTTAGACTACATATCTAGACCCTAACCTAGCTATAAGTTTAGACTACATATCTAGACCCTAACCTAGCTATAAGTTTAGACCGTCTATAGCATCGTGACTTGATGTGGTACACTGTAGTCATTACTAGAGATTCTTTCCAGCGTCCGTTCGAGCCTTATTTGCACCCACAATTTTAGCCTTCTAATTTACCTCCATTTCTGCGTTCTTCTATTTTTTGTCTTTCTAATTTACCTCCATTTCTGCGTTCTTCTATTTTTTGTCTTTCTAATTTACCTCCATTTCTGCGTTCTTCTATTTTTTGTCTTTCTAATTTACCTCCATTTCTGCGTTCTTCTATTTTTTGTCTTTCTAATTTACCTCCATTTCTGCGTTCTTCTATTTTTTGTCTTTCTAATTTACCTCCATTTCTGCGTTCTTCTATTTTTTGTCTTTCTAATTTACATCCATTTCTGCGTTCTTCTATTTTTTGTTTTACCATTTTCCACTTTAAGACCAAAGTGCAACTATGCCCCCCTCCTCCTAGCATCGAATTGGTGCTAATTGATCCCCCCGGCCCCGTCGCCTAGCTTAGTGACCTAGAACCAATCCATCCATCTATAGATTCTGCTTTTTGAATGTTGTTTCAATTTCTGTAAATAACATGTGAATTTTCCATTTTTTTCTATCTAGCCTACTAAGGATAAGTGGATGTCCTATGTGGATAGATTGGTCCGGGACCGACGCTAGCTGAGAATGGAAGGACAGAAAAAAAAATGGGTAAACGAGGTTTAACAATATAGACGTAATTTTCATGATCACTGGTTCCATAAGGCATTAATTAAAAATAAAAAAGTACATTAGATACTAGGGAAGGGAAGAGAAAATGGACGAAATAGAATTGTAAAAGAAATGGTGGAAACCCACTTGTAATTTCAACGGTCACGACTGACCTTTAATCTCTCTATTAATTAAATCTTCAAAGACACTGTAGGCCTACATACCCTCACGATTTTGAGACGTAACCAAGCGATTCCCCAAGCCAGCCTCAGGTGATTGTCCCTCCCGACTGCTTAAGACCATAGAGAAGTAGAGGGCGTGGATGGTGTTCCGAAGGGCGTGACTCATGAGGAAGTCTCTCTCCCCGCCGGGTAGGCCTATACCCAACACTTTTATGTATGGGTTCTTCGAGATGTTCAGTATTTGTAGGAAGCTGCAGCCGGAAAGGTCATGTAGAGAGAATGGTGGGGGGAGAGAGTTAAGGATAGATACGTAAGCAATGGAAGAAAATGGGAAATTGAAGTGAGAAAGAGAAAAGACAGATTCTGAAAGTGTGTAAGTGAGAATCGGTGGAAATATAAAAATGGAACAGGGGAAGACAGCGAAAGTGAAATAAATAAGGGAAGTATAAAAAGTATAGAGAGAGAGAGAGAGAGAGAGAGAGAGAGAGAGAGAGAGAGAGAGAGAGAGAGAGAGAGAGAGAGAGAGATTTCTTGTTATAAAAGATACTTTCCAAATTCCAAAATTCATTGTAAATATTTTTTAATTATTCTTATTTTTTACTTAATTTGTCTTTTCATATATTGGGTAAAGAACTTGTCATGCAGGAGAATTTTTTTTAGGGTGTTTTACTTGCTAAAATTTTTAGGGTGCATTACTTATTAGAATTTTGAGGGTGTAATATTTGCTGGAATTTTGAGGGCGTATTACTTGCTAGAATTTTGAGGGCGTATTACTTTCTGGAATTTTGTGGGTGTATTATGATAGAATTTTGAGGGTGTATTAGTTGTTAAAATGTTAAGGGTGTATTACTTGCTAGAATTTTGAGGGTGTGTTACTTGCTAGAATTTTGAGGGTGTATTATTTGTTAGAAATTTAAGGCTGTAATATTTGTTAGAATTTTGAGGGTGTATTACGTGCTAGAATTTTAAGTGTGTATTACTTGCTAGAATTTGGAGGGTGTATTACTTGCTAAAAATGCTGTTGGAGGAATCAGGGAGGTAAACAACGACTGCCCTGCATCCAGTCGTCTTCCGCCCAATGAGAAAGTAGTCCGAGAGATGAGCCGTCTGAGACTCCTTAATCACCTGCATCATCAGCAGACGAGTGACAAGGACAAATGGGCGGTTTCTCATCTGCAGATTCCTTGAAGGAGAATCAGTATTTTGAAAAGGGTGGATTTAAGCTTTTTGGCAAAGTCGCCCTGCATAGGAATTCTCAAGATTTACTGAAAAGTAGGATGATAGCATGCTTTGGAGTCTGGTATGTATTGCAGTTAAGAAACCATATAATATTTCAAAAAAAATTATAGAGCTTTGATATATTGCACTCAGGGTCAACTGTTCGTTGTTTGCAAGTTTGTATGTACAGAGTAAGGTGTTAATTATCTTTGGAAAATATGACTGGCATAATATGTATAGGTGGAAGAGTTCCTAAACAAGATCAAGGGAAGCTATCAGAAAAGACCAAAAACCCAATAAGGAAAAGATTGGAATTGAGGGTAAATTCCAAGAGAGATTCAATAAAATTAGCAGAACTATCCAAACAGTAAATAAGCTAAAAAACCAAGATATTCGTAAACATAATCAAACCAAAACTGAGGAAACGCTAAAGAAACGAAGAAGCATGAAATAGATGAAAAGAAGACTTGGAATAGGCGGCCAACGATGTTTGCTTTAAAGGATGAAAATGGAAATATCCTCTATTGAGATTCAGGGATAAAAAATGCATAGGATTTTTATACAATGTTTTACAATAGTAATATAAGAAATAACTTCACTAATAGAAATAATCAAACACCTGAGTTGGCACCAAACTTAGCAGTAGGAGAAGTAAAGAAAGCATTAAGAGGCAAAGCAGCAGGAGGAGATGGCCTAACAATTGATTTAATAATAGATGGAGAAGATTTTATAATAGTAAAACTGGCGAAACTTTACACCAAATGTCTGCAAGAATGTTCTATACCTATAGCTTAGTAAAACTCTATCATTATACCAATTCACAAAAGGGGAGACATGAAAGAACTGAAAAATTACCGTCCAATAAATTTACTCTCCGTTATATGTAAAATATTTACAAAGCCTATATTAGGCCAAATAGAAAGACAGCTAGACTTTAATCAACCAAGAGAGCAGGCAGGCCTTAGAAGTGGGTATTCAACAACTGACCATGTCCATGTAATTAAACAGCTAATGGAAAAATCAACAGAGTATGACAAACCACTCTTTTATGACATTTATAGACTATGAGAAAGCTTTTGATTCTGTCAAAATCTCAAAAGTAATGAAAGCCCTCCAAAAACAAGGAATAGAAGAATCTCATGTTAGAGCACTTGAAGATATCTATGCAGGAAGTACAGCAATCCTAAAACTACTTAAAGATATCGAGAAAATTCCGATTGAGAAAGGATTTAGACAGAGAAACCCCATCTCTCCTAAATTATTCACACCATGCCTAGAAGAAATTTTCAAGAATTTAGATTAGGAAAATGTAGAAATTAATATTAAAGATTTTCAGATGACATAGTTGTGTTTAGTGAATCATAAGAGGAATTACAAAAGATAATAGAAGATTTTAATAGAGAAAGCAGAAATGTAGGACTGGAAATTAATATGAGTAAAACTAAGGTAATGTTCAATGAAAAAGCAGAGAAACAACAAATAAGTGTTATGAACGAGCGTCTAGACTAGAGATTGTTAATGAATATTCGTAATTAGGACAAACAGTAAGCCTTTCCCCAAGACACGAGACCGAAATTAAAAGAAAGATAAGCATGAGATGGAGGACATTTGGTAACAAAATAAAATTATGAAAAGTAAAGTGCCAATTTCTTTAAAAAGAGATGTATTTAATGTAATGGGCCTGCCAGAATTAACATATGCTTAAGAAATTTGGAGCCACACTAAAGCCTTAGAACATAAGCTAGTTATAACTCAAAGAGATATGGAAAGAATAATGATGGGAATAACACCAAGAGACAGAAAGAGAACAACATGAATACGAGACCAAACTAGAGTAGAGGATATTCTAACATGTAAGAAAAAGAAATGGTTATGGGCAAAACATATACTGAGAATGACAGGTAATAGATGAACATTAAGAATAACAGAATGGGTCCCTAGAGATCGTAAAAGAAGCAGGGGAAAGAATAGAAGACGATGGATTGACGAACTAAGAAAGTTTGCGGGCGTAGACTGGCACAATCAGACTATAAACAAATGCAAGTGGAAGGACATGTCTGAGGCCTATGTTGTGTTATGGACTAATAACGGCTGATGATGATGATGATCTCTCTCTCTCTCTCTCTCTCTCTCTCTCTCTCTCTCTCTCTCTCTCTCTCTCTATATATATATATATATATATATATATATATATATATATATATATATATATATATATATATATATATATATATATATATATATATATATATATATATATATATATATATATATATATATATATATATATATATATATATATAATGTGTGTTAGATAAAATGTGTTTATATATGTTTATATTTATAAATATGTATGGATGTATGTATGTATGTATGTATCTTTGGATAAGTGTTTGTCTAGAAGCTTACCTTAAGAAAAAGTCCATGTTTACATCGTCAGTTTCTTTGATCACCAACAGATGGCAGTCGGGGAAGTGATCTTCGATAACTTCACCAATAACTTCTTGTAACTCGTTCATTCCTTCTGAGCCCTCATTAGCTGCATACTTTTTTACCAAAGGTTCGCCCAAACTTTGTTCACTTTGGAAACTTTCAGCTGTAGCGACGCCATGTAGAAAGACCACACACAATTGTAGAAAACGGAATCTTGAGACGTAACTAGCGACCTTCATCCTGTATTGATTATGTATGTATATATGTATATATATATATATATATATATATATATATATATATATATATATATATATATATATATATATATATATATATAATTATTCACTTATTTATCTACCTGTCTACATTATACATTCATGCTTTATGTATACAGATAGATAAATAGATAATATATATATATATATATATATATATATATATATATATATATATATATATATATATATATATATATATAGAGGTAGACCTATAAATAGGTGCTATATATATTATTTGTTATCTGTCTATATAATACAATATACATGTATAAATAGGCCTCTCTTTACACACACACATAGGACACTTGAACAATTCGTGATTGCTGGAATGCTAATGATATCGGCTGCAGATTTTAACCATAAAAAAGTATAAGACATTTGATGTGGATTATTATAACGCTACACAAAAGAGCATAAATGGGTGACTACCGACCAAGAACCTGTAGTGCGATATACAGTAATTAACCCCACTTCTTGAGTTTTGATATATTCACATATTTATAATGCTTTTTATTCAATCGGAGCATCTTTCACATATTGTGCATTTCACTTTAAGAACTGTTAAAACCAGGGAAAAAACTGATAAAAACTAAAAGAAAACAACCGGACAAACCGAATTTAGAACGAAATAAAAAGTGAGTGTCCTCCCTGGTCCGCCAAATTCCATATATTAAATAAAATCATTCCATAACTCAATAGAACACCAGGCGACTCACCAGTAATTGTGAGTAATTTCATCTCATTTATTCGTGTTACTTGATTTTTATTCTGTCTGCAATATCGACATCGAATACTTTCCGCATGTATAATAAAGACGTCTTGCATACACATACCTTCATTTGATGGGTTTCATGTATGAATAATCTTGATATGTGGCTAATTTGGAAAGGTTACACGCACGTGGTTTAACTGGTATTGAAGAGTATGTGATACGATGATGATGGAATTAGACAGATGGTGTTGATTAGTAAGGAGAGTTTAGTATTAACTTTGCATAATAGATAATCAGTGATGGATACAATAAATACTGTGACGGCATAGGACTTTGAATATAATCAGTTTCGTTGAGTTGAAAATGAGTTGCATTACGGTAAATGAGAGCACTAGTAAAGGCCACTCATGAATGGAAGAGTCAAGGGACAGTGACATTGCCATATCAAGCAGGACAATGCCCTAGAGACTGACCATATATACATATGATTAGCGTCCAAGCTCCCTCTCCACCCAAGCTAGGACGAAGGAGTGCCTGGCAATGGCTGCTGATGACTCAGCAGATAGACGTATAGGCTCCCCCAAACCCCCCATCCTTACCTCACAAGGATGGTAAGGTTGCAGCAACCAAAAAAAAATAACGAGTCTGAGTGGGACTCGAAGCCCAGTCTGGCGTTCACCAGTGTGGGACGTTACCACATCAGCCACCACAAGCTTACATTCTAGCAAAACACTTTGATATATATATATATATATATATATATATATATATATATATATATATATATATATATATATATATATATATATATATATATATATATATACTGTATAAGTTTCTTCTCAGAACCACATAATTTTCTGAAAATTTGTCATGAAAGGATATACTAATTTTTCCGTAATGTATTCTCCAATTTGCTGGAAAAATAACAAGAGCAAATGGCGTAAGCACAAAATAATTCCATACGCTAATACCCTGCCTGTAATGATTATATTATTACTAGTAGCTTTATCTTGAGAAAATTACATAGCTTGGAGATCAAGGTGACTTATCAATTTCATGAACAACGTTCTTATAATCTTGATTCAAATAGGCTTAAGTCCCCATGATAAAGTCCCTATTTGTGTTCCTTTAATTCATTCTTTATTCATTTATTTATTAAACATCCTCGGTATTTATAAAATGAATGGTCTTCTGCTCCGGTGCTCGTCTTAAGACCGCCAATTTTATTTCCTAGTTTCTCACAATCCCTCCAGAAAAGAAATCTCTCCCGAGGGGCAGCATGAAACACCTTCACTTGACCATTCCAACCTGGAACCTTTCGGAATTTTTTGAAACCAAGACAAGATATTCATTACTTACTTCTTATTTACTTTAAGGGCTGCTTTTCAGGTCATATATAACGGGGTAACCTTACTCTCTACAGGACCTTCACAATCATTTTATCATGTTTGTTCGAAAGCTTTTAACATTTCACACCGCGTATTGCTCGTTCATTATTAGGGGGATTCAGAGTTAAGGCATTTTGAACGCTATTTCACTTAGATTTTTTTTTATATATAAAATTTCGATTATATTCCGTTATAATTATTCCATTTAACGAAAATATCTTGGTTGATTTTGAACCAAACGGACAAATTATCTTACAAATTACTTTTGTAATGAGCTTATTAACTGGAAAACTTATGGTATGTGGAGGACTACAGAACGTTAGGATATAAGAGCCGAGCAAATGATGGTATAATGATCCTTACTAACAAATCCTCCAAAAACTCAAAGGACGACTCACTATTACAGCTACTTTTTTTTCCTAAATCACCCAATACTTTGATCAGCATTTAAATCCACCAAAAATAATCCCGTTATCTATATTCTTGATTACTATCTCCAATTTTAGGTTAATTGTCCATGCTAAA